>NC_092073.1:22117500-22282500 GCF_039877785.1 Chaetodon trifascialis
TTGTGACTGTGCTTCTTGTGATTTCTTGTGTTTTTTCAAGTGTTGTGATCTGGCTTCATTCTTGGAGATGTCAGCGTCAGAGTGAGGCATCACCGCTTTCCATGACCTCTCTGTCAGATGATAAGTTAGGCCGTTACAGCGTGTTTAAAGTTATCTCTAATGATATCAACCTGAAAACCATTTGCTTACCTGTTTGCCACCTGTGTGTCAGGTAGATCTGATCCATGTTCCTCCATTTGTCCTGGAGGGAAACCGGCACGGCGCAGTTCTCGTCCATTTCTCTGATGGCGTTGCTGTGGGGACAGTGCCGCAGCCTCTCCCATGCAACAGATCGATGCTGTGACTCGTCACACACACAGTTCCTCTTTTCCCTCAGCTTTGGGTACGTCGCTGCAGGACATGTCTCCAGGTTCTGCCTGGAAGCCAGCGGCCTCTTGAGATCGGTAAGTTTCCTGGGATCATCAGCTGCCCTCCAGTTTGTTGCTGTGCGACATGAGCTGTTCTCAGAAGATTCTCCCTCAGTGTCGTGTCCATGATGACGGCCACGGACATCAGGACTGGATCGTTTTCTCATCAGTTGTTTCTTGTGAGATTTGCAGGCTTCACATGTTGGTAACAGGGCATCATTCCTCTGTTGGAAAGGAGCAGCTTTTCTTTTTAAGGACCGAACATCGAGTCCTGGACTGGCAGACGTGCAGATCCTGCACTTTGACAGACATCTGGTGCAAAGTCGCTCCCTCTTGGACACATAAGGGGTAAATGCATTTTCATTGAAACTTCTGCTGAGGCAGCATTCATGGTCAGAGAGGCTTCGGCGATCCACGTTCCCTTTGGGTTTGTACCGCTCTTTTGGCTTGCGATCAGTGGATTGTTCTTTGTACTCCATCTCGAGTTTTCTTCTTCTAGAAGGAACATCTAAACTATAGCTGCTCGGAGGTTTGCTCTGCTTCTTGGGAGTTGGTGGCAACTTGCTACAGTAGTAGACATCGTCAAAGTCAGCTAGCCAGTTGGTTGAAGGCAGGTAGGCAGGCAATGATTCGAATGATGTGTCCTGGTGATCCTGGACATTTGTTTCCCGTCTATGTGGGTTTCTATTTGCCTTCAGAGGGGAATTATCCAACAGCAACAAATAAGGTGCATGAGAGACCTCTGCTGTTTGTGTCAGCTCTGTCATAGGAGTTTCCTCTGCAACATTAGCATCCATGATGGGGCACATATCAGCTTCAGACAACGTCTCACCCACGGGACACTCTGCAGTGGGGACCATGTCCTCGAGTTCATCCTCAGTCAGAGGAGGCATCTCAATCATGGGGAAAACCTCTTCTGTAAGAGCCTCCTCTCTGACCGTCAGCACATCTGTTGAGGGCTCTTCAGCTACAACAGCCAGAGTTTCATCGTGAGAGTCTGTGTGGCCATTTTGGATCAGCGGTTCAGGGGAGGGAATCAAAGTTTCCTCCTCTGACCAGATTGTGGATTCCATCTTCCTCAGCTCATTCAGGTACTTAGGGTCAAAGGGCATGTGAACATCTTTGAGGTGAAAATTCTTGCATGTCATACTCAGATCTTTCTCACTGCTTGTCTCCTGAACATCACCATGAGTCACAAGGTCTGTCTGGTTCCTGGACTCTTCCAAAGCAGGGATCTTCTCACTGCTGTTGGGTGTCCCGACTAACAGGATGTCCGGACAAGCATTGAGTGCCTTCTCTGACTGGTCTGCAGGAAGGCACAGACCCTCATCCTGCAGCACACTGCCCTGGATGGAGCTACACTGGACCATATCTTGGGAGAAGCTGTGGGATACTTCTGTGGTCTCATGAGAGTGCAGGAGTTGTAGTCCCACTGGCGTGGTGCAGCATTCAATCCTCACTTCCTCAGTCTGAATCACATATCTGCCATTTGGTGGTGTCCTGGTAGTGGAAGGGGGCACCATGTCCTTTAGCTCCAGAGAATGATCCCCCTTCTGCACAGCCAAGGCCGGTGAGAGTAGCTGACTGGCGAGGACACTGGGGCTGCTGTTGTTGCTGCTGCTCCTGACTGGAAGGTCACAGGAGGCGTCAACATTGCTGGAACCTGGTGTGCTAGTCCTCTGGGTTGCAGACAGTGGCTCAGTTTGAACCTCGGAGCTGGTCGTTTCTCTGCTCTGGCTGTTGTGCTGGTAGCGGAACCTGCGGGAGTGGTAGGCCATGGTCTGGTAATGCTGAGGGTTGAGCATCCGTCTGTAGTCCATCAAATGGAGGTGGGTATGGGGCATAACAAAGCCTGGTGGCTCCATGTACAGATTCGGCTGATAGCTGGGCATCACTGGCATGCCATAACCTTTAATGGATGAACAAAACAACGACTGCATAATTTCCAAATGTTATTTCAATCAAAGCACAAACCTACTAAACAGTCGCATAATACTACACTACAGTTTTAAAGAGAAACTATATGCAAAATGGGGTCACTGCTGCTGCAAAACAGGATGTAACAATAATAATCTAAGAGACTGGTCTACAGCCACCATTTCAGTTCTGTGAGGCTGTATGTAGGCAGTGTTGATTTTTGTTAGCAGGTGTAATGATCTATGCAACCTGTGTACTTGACACAGTGAAGGTACATAAAGAACATAAATTTCAGCTAATATAATATGTGAAATAAGCAATAGTATTCACATTAGCACTGGCTGCAGGAAGTTGTACATGTTACATAATTAAAGTACTGAACAGAAAGGAAGGATTCAGATGTGTGCAGGTGGGGGATCACCTCACCAGAAACCTGATGCAAATGTGAGCACATTCATATTCATTTAATGTGAAGATTGACAATTGTCCAGAGATACTAACAAGAAATAAAAGTAATACAGAAAAAGAATTACAGAAAAAGCAGAAACCATGGCAGACCTTGGTAAAAAAAAAAAATGTTTCTAGATAACATGTATTATAAGTATTTCCAGGACCAGACGTTGAGGTTTGGGGGTTTTGGGCACTTACCTAAACCCGGGTAGCCACCATAGTATGGGTTGTAGGACACAGGCATGGGCACTGGCACATGCCACTGCAGACTCTGCAGGGGCAGGTACGGCTGTGAGGGCTGTATGTAGAAGAAAGGTTTGTGGTGCTGCTGGTGCTGCTCCTCAGGACGTGAAGCTCCCGAAGGCCCGGTGGCTGGCTGATGGGGCCCCTGGGCCTGCTGAGCTCCATTTGGTGGGTTTGGACCTCGAGGGCCCAGACCACAAGAATGTTGCATGGTAGATGCGGCTGCTTCCATATCTGGCAAAGAGACAAGACCTAAGTTACAGTAACTGTTTTAATCTTTGTTAGCAAATTCACTGCAAGATGCCAGATGGTTTCAGAAAAAACACTTGCTGAACAATTGTACTTACATGCAGAAAGATTACCACTGACAAATGGATCTCAAAGTATGTTTTCAATTGGAAATCAAAGGTGTAGCCTCATGAGACTGCCTAACCTACAAACACTGCACTGATTGGCTAGATTTTGGTTCCAGGTGACCAATTAGAGATTAATGACCTTCTTTTAAAGCCAATGAAAAATGTTTGTTTCTGATTCACTGATTCCCGCCCTCTGTGGTGCATCAGCTCACCTGAGGACAGGCAGACAATACGAAAGTAGTGCCCTGAAGGTAGAGGAGGTAAGAAGCTGATTGGCTGTAATTAAGGACAACAGACCTGCAGCTTGTCAGAATCACTGATACTGGTTTTACATATGTGACTCAAAGCAGCACATGTTTTCGTTTTTAGCATCGTTGTGGAGCTCAAGGCTAATTTTCTTGAGTGTCCCTCATTTGAAGGTTAGCGTCCCTAAACGCAAAACACATATGCACACGGCCTGCGTTGAGATGCAGATTTGACCCCTGAAGAGCCAATTATGAGGTTTGATGATGGCTTGCTTGGTAGCCTGGAGGAGTATTTATTGACTGAAGAATACAACATGCTCTGAGAGACCAATTTGTTGGCTTGACCAGTGAGTTTAGATTAGTACTGCCGTTCAAAGAGGTCGTCTGTGTTTGGATTCTGCTCAGTGTGCTTTCAGGACAAAACATCCCAAAAGAGGTTTTTTACAGTTATGTTCATTAAAATCCTTGATTCCTAAAATCACATCTACTTTTGCTGTCAACAACAGAACATGCTGCAGTTGCATCACTCAGTAGAATATATACCCCTGTCTAACGCAGTACTACCATACATGTGATGCGTAAAGAATAAAATCTGAGGTGGGTAAGCTGTTTGAAACTGAAACCCCTGCCTGGCATTACTCCTCGCTTACACCACATGTAAATCTGAAAACCTGCTGGATTTCAAACAGTGTCAAGATGCATATCACCTGAACAATTCACAAGTCTAAATCTGAGCACAATGTGAACTGTTGCAGGATGTTAGGATGTAAAATGATTCAAAACAAAGCTTAAATGATGACAATACTTTATTGGACTGGCCCCAAACAGTGGCACACCATCTGCAACACAACCTTTCAGCCCATTCACCTGTTTGTGGAATTCATAAATCACGAACTGTGTCACTGCATTAACTTGAGACATTTTTTTTTCTCTCTAACAAAAAGAAGCTTCCTGTGCAGTGCATTTCACCTGGTGCTCTAAATATTATGTATTGGATTATCCTGGAACAATTACACCTTTTGGGGGGGACCTGAGGAGGAAAGCAAACATTTCGTTAAAGTATATTTGCAGAGACAGAAGTTTGAACATACTGCAGAGTGTGTTGCTGTGTGAAATCGATGGAGAGTAATCATCTCGTGCAGTGCTGTGTGTATTTCACCTACAGCTCAACACACTTTGTCCGAAAGTCTTTCCAGGAACATTAACATCTCGGCTCTCCTCTCATCGTAGAACCTGAGAAAGGCCAAACGTTAAATAAAAATGTCAAAGAAATGCGACAGCCGGGTCAGTGTTAACGGTGCTGCAGCAGAAAATCCAATGTTAACCTCTCTCCCAGGGTAACGGTGGCGGCTCGTCGTCATCATTGTCCTCATCTCTTGGCCTGTGGTACATCACTTTCCTCTGAGTGCTCATGTCTGTCCGGCGGATGTGAGTGGAATAAAATACCCGGAGCATAACAGGACATAGCAGGAAATGTAACATGAACAACAAAATAAAACCAAGAGGCAGCGTTATAAAGCCATCACTCACACATTAAATAATTGATTTTCACAAATTACATCCTCTCAGTTCGGATTTTCAGCTGCATTTATCTTAATTTGTGTCCTGTGACATGTTGTAAAAGCAGTTCTCTACACATTTCAAATGCATGTTAATCATTCTGTGGCAGAAATCTCTTCGAATTCAGTCACTTGTGAACTAAATGTGGTGCAGTTGGTACCAAATATGGAGCGACTTTGGACCCTTTTTTGGCTCCTTTGCCAAGATAATCTTTGAAGCTGGGTGTCCTTTATATTGTGTATTGTGCTCCCAACTTTGGACTATGTGGTGCCATCTCAGTTTTTCAGGAACATAAAAGGCGTAAAAAAATTAATTTGGAAAAGAACCGCTCAAACTTGGCTGCAAAATTCTAATTACGCTGCTCAAGCTGTCGGGGCAGATTGATAGAGATGTGAAATGGTCGGCCCTGAAAACTTTGCTGGTGACATGTGAGCAGCTAAACTGAACCTTGTCGTTGCAGGGGGGGTGCTTGTCTCCTCCTGGGAATCACGTCTCCGTCTCCCCACCTGCTTTGATCTGACGTGGTGAGACTGTCTCTGCAGAGTCTTTCTACGAAAGAGTTCAAACCTTCAGTACATATTTCGAACATGACGACACAACTAGAGTAAAAAAGTAGAGAAACACATGAAGTGAGCTGAAGATGGCAGAGACTTACCCTGACATGGTCTGCACTGCAGCTCACTGCTCGTCTCTCCAACCTCACCATCAGCTGGTTCCTGCTTACAGAGATCATGACCCTCCTCCTGGTTCACTGGATCTGAGGGATCCTTGTACTGGCCTCTTTTATACCAGGGCTTTGCAGCGTGTCTCAGGGGGACAGAATGAGGCTTCCTGGGTGCAGAATGCTTCCTAACAACCACTCTGACGGGCTGCTCGCACCCTCTTCCATATCTGCAGTCCTCCTCGGAGTCCCCGGCTTCCTCCCTGTATATCTTGGAGCTGTGGACTTTGCTCCTACTCGTCCCCTTTGCAAGGCTCTTCCCACAGCAGGCGCACATGAACCTCTTTGAACCTGGCAGCCACACTTGCTCTACTTCCTCAGCAGCTTGCGGAGACCCACTTACAACTTCTGCGAGCCTCCTGCCTGCATACACGTGTTTTGGGAAAAGATCCACATCGTCCAGATCTGTGGAGAACATCTCATCTCTGGAGGACAGCTCGTCCAGGGATGGGCTGAGAACGCTCATGCGCTCATGGGTGGTGTGCATGGATAGGTAGTTGTAGCAGTAGGGAGCAGCAGGGGAGGAGAGCTGGCTGGCTTTAGCATCTCCAGGTGTCAAAATGCTCTCAAAGGGCAGCTTGAGGATCTGGTAGTTTTGATCCTCTTTTTGATGTTCTGTCTTGGAGACTTTGTCGCCGCTTTTAGCATCTTTGAGCTCTGGCTGACTGGAGGTGAAGGAACAAGGTGGCATTGATGGCGATGGAGGCAGGACTGGGTCCAGTCTCTGCTTCAGAAGCTCTTCAGCGCCACACGTGGGAACACTTGGCTCGGCCACTGAGGTATCTGACCGGATATCCGTGACCTCTACCTTCCCAAGAGGGAGGAAGTGTTCATCTGCCGCTGGCTGCTCGACCTCGGAACACTCTTCATTAACAGAGGAGCTATCGAGGGGCAGCTCCTCATCCAGTCCTCCTGACCAGCATCGCTGAGGGGTCAGGACATCCAAGCTCCGGTGGCTGGAGTCACCGTCGTACACCGCTGTCGTGGAGTCGCTGAAGGTCACAGGTGGAGAATCCAAATGGCTGCTGTCAGGCGCTGAAGGCAGGCCACAGCTCTGCTCTTCACTTTTCTTCTCTTCTCCTGGAGAAAACATCCCTGAGGACTGCGAGGCAACACCTGAGTCCAGCTCTCTCTCTGCGCCCTGCGCCTCACCACCTTGGATCTTATCCAGGCATTCGATGAGTTTGGTTATGGCATCACTGGGGTCGGTTTGAGCCTCTGAACAGGCCATTTCTCGGCGCCCGTGAGGCTGCGGGTGATACTGCTGCCGAGGCACATCATTCCAGGTAGGAGTGAGGAAGCGGGGTTCAAACATTCGCCTGCAATCCATCGGATATATCGGGGCATGTGGCAAAACAAACCCAGGATACTGCATGTACTGGTAAGGGTGCAGGCAGGGACGGCCAAAGTTAAAACCTGGGAAACATAAATACACACAGGGAGATTTCAGCCAATCAGAGTTGTTTCACAACAACGAAAAAAGAAGGTTTAAATAGCTGGGTACCTCCAGGCAAACCATAGTGAGTGTACGGGTTGTTCATCTGCCAGTGCTGGTAGAGGTAGTAAGGTTGAGACGGTGGCTGGACATAGAAGAAAGGTCTGGGATGGTGAGTTCTCTGCTGTCCGCTCCCAAATGTGTGAGGCTGTTTGCTTCCATCTGCAATTTCAACGTGAAAAATATCATTTTCAAACTAAATTCTCGACTGATAGAGTTCATTAAAAATGTTCCTAAACGAGTGAGATGTTACTAAACTAACATTTGGATATGAAATATAAGGAAATCTTTACCGTCCATTTTCTTTCACGTGTTCGCTCAACCTGTCAGAAATAAAACACCGCAGAGGGACGAAAACGACCAAAAAAAACATCCACCTGCTTCCAACTGTTAAAGCAAGTCAGTTCTCTGATAAACAAACAGAAGCAGAAAGTCTTCACTCTCAGGTCCACAAGACGTCCCACTAACAAAAGCTGCAACATCTCCGCTCATCAGTCAAATAGGAAACACCTGCTGCCTTACCTGCACCTCTGCGCTTACAAGCGGTCAAATTAGTGTTTGGTTTCAAAAGCGTCCGTTTAGGCAGCATAACAAGAAGAATTTGTGTTTGATGTTTTGCAGCAAAACCTTGTGCAACGCCCCAAAGTGCCAAAGTGAAAACGAGAAATAAAGAGAATTGAAATGATTCAGTGAAAAAAATAAATAGCTCAAACTATCTTTTCCTGTCGTCATTTCACCTCGGAGCACACTGTGTGGCTACTTATGAAATGCTGAATGCATGGATTTCAGATTTTAAAAAAAAAACAACAACAAAAAAAACGTCTATAGTTTTATTGTTCTGCCATTTTTAGCGTGAAAAATCCAAACAGCCATATTTTAAAATGACAAACGTGACGTCAAATTTCTTACTTGCATTGCTTACATTAATCAAACCAATACAGGTTTAAGTACAACCTGTGAGTGTGGACAAACTGTACATTATTGACAATTTTGTCTCGTTTTTCTACATTTCCTTGAGTGTTGATATGTTTAGGAACGCAAATACGGTGCAGAAGAGTGATTTATGTAATAAGTGGCCAAAGTGCACACCTGGCAATTTAAATCTAAATAAAAAGCAAAAATATCTAATAATTTTGTTCGGCGGACTCGCGTCTTCATAAACATCCGTGTCTTCTCCATCTGTCCAGCAGGGGTCTCTGTTCCTTTCTGAACCGGGACAGGCTGCTTGGATTGGGCGCATGCGCAGTATCCTCATTTGGCCTCTGGTCTTTCAGGCGCTTATGATGCGCTGAAAGGTTGTCCGCTGCTCAGCGCTTCTACACAACACTTTAATGTCTAAATTCGGCTTGAGGAGCTTACTTGGCACTTTCTGCTGACGAGAAAAGCCATCACGACGGTTCAGTGCGTGGAATCTGCCTACACTTAATGTAAGTAAGCCCGGATTTTTGGTTGTTGAAGTGGTTAACTTAAAGAGTGTCTCATTCAGGTAGCTAGCTTACGTTTATTTAGCTCTTTTAGCACGTAGCCTAGCTATGTTTCTGCTAGCGGCATGACCGCTCTCCAATTTTGGTGCTGCTTAGGTTTGTGCCTATCATATCATTTCTGAAACAGATTGTCCATTGACCTGATGATACCAGACGCTTGTCTTTTTAACAGCCAGCTAGTACACATCAACAGACTGGCTACCTCGTTAGCTAACTATTACGTTAGCCCGGAACTGTGGAGCGCAGAGAAGCTAAAGTTGCTAACTTACCGCGGGTGGCAATCAAGCAAGTGTCGCTACTTGAGCTAGTGTTATAACATTGCATCGAAGCTAGCTGATTAGGTGTATTGGTCATTTGCTCAAAGACAAGAATGGCCACCTCGTTGATTGTGTGCTACAAATAAGCTACAGGGATGATGGTGATGTAAAGGTTTGTCTGTCTGGGTTAGCTAATATCAGCGAGATGTGTGTTTTGCAACAGGCCTGCCTGTCTGTTGTTACTGTGGCATGTTTTAGATAGCCGACGGTTTGTTTTGGATATGGAGGAAAGTGGATTGGTGGTTAAGTTAACGTGCTAACGTAGCTAGCCAGCATCAGGCAAGTCCAAAGAGGGGTAGCAATAAACACTCTTCAATTGCCAGCTTTTACTCTCTGAAATACCCCGTTAGATCGCAGGTTTTTGGGAGTAAATACATCGTAAATGGACTGTCGTTAGCTCACCGTCGTTAGATAGCTGACCAGCTATTTATGCGGGTGCTTTTGAAGTTAATGGCCTAACGTTAGGTGAAGGATGTGCCATGCAATGACCGATGGTGCAAGCTCGCTAACATCTATTTATCTATAACAGTACATCTGTACACATTGTTGGTAAACTACACCCTTAATCACACAATGTAATACCGTAGCCTGACCGGGTAACGAATGTTAACGATTCCATTTGGCATTTATCTCCTTGTGTGTGTGGTTTGTCAGCTCTTAAAATGTGGTATCGCTAACGTTAGCTAATGCTAGCTGTGGTAGCTAAAACGCTAGCTAGCTTCTCGCGCTAACGTTAGACATCAGAGTCAACAGAAATTGAAGATATGCCGAATCTCATGTTGACAGCGGCCACAGGGCGTGTTGACTGCAGAAGTGTCAGGGCGAGAAGACGACACCAAATCAGAGGTCGCTCGGGTGGTCGCCGGTATCAGCACCCAGCAGACCTGGCTCAGTGTGGTAAAATCCACCACAGCCTCCAGTCTGACAAAGATGTTCAGCTGAGCGGTTGATGAAACACTGATGAGATTATTAGTATTTCCTTGTTTTTTCCCCTCAGTGCCGCGTTGAATCAGACTGATATGGCCGACTGTAGTAGGAGTTGTAGTGTCATTGGTGCTGTAGCTTCAGGCTGTGCTGGTTGAAGCTAATGAAGCCATCGGCGGTAATGGTAACGTGGCTTAATGGCTTTGTGTTGTGGTAACCTGCCAAAAAGCCTAAAGTCATTTAGGATGAGCGGTGGAGCTCGAGTCTTACAGCCAAAAGTACGCTGTGTTTTTTTGTCTGTTTGATTGAAACGCTAATTATTTTACTCCTGGCCTGTTAATATCTGCCCACCTTTAGCGCTCCTCTTAAAGTCAGCTGCTTTAGGTCATCGACTGGATTTCATGTTCTCTGCAGCAGAAATTGTCTTAGAAACATTGTTGTCTGTTTGATATAACCTGTAAAAGATCATGATCAGAGAAAGCAGAATTGGTTTAAGAGGGAAAGACTTTTTGGCCCGTTATTGTGAAACAGAAAGATCTGGGCCCAGAGATCACGATCGGCTCACTGAAGGGAAACTGTGGAATAATGTGACGCGAGAGCATCTTTGGTGATGAACCAGGCTCTGCGCTGTGGCAGAAACCAGAGTGTGAATCGAGTAGCTTTTATTCAGCCAATGTGAAAGTGTAAGTTAGATGCCGTCTTATTAAATGTAAGGTCAGTCGACAGATAATTGCAGTCCTTGTAAAACAGTCGTCCAGAGGCAGTTGCCACTTGCATTCAGGCTCTCTTCATGCCAACTGTGGAGCTGTCGGTGCAGTTTCTGGAAGCGAGGCATGAGGGTGGTGGAGGGTGGTGGAGGGAGGGATGGCAGCAGGTGACCTGCAAAGGGAGTGGAAGTGCTGTTTTTGCATCTGAGATGGTTTCAGTATGTTTGCTGCTCTGACACAAACCAGAGTGATAGAGTTTAAGGGTTTAGGAATTAATTTTTCTTTACTGCTGCTTCCTTCGACACTGGGCTCATGATTGTGCTTTTTGTTTTCCTCCTGTTTTCCAGACAAGCGCTGATGTAGCAGTGTTGCGACAGTGGTCGTGCTCTCCCTCTACCTCCGGTTACCCAGTGCCTCACTGCATGACCTCATACAGCAGACAGATCCACGAGGGGAAGCAGCCCCTTCCTCACCCAGGACCCCTGGACTCCTGACTTGACACTCGGTAGCCGCAGCAGCCGACCTTCTCATCTCATCTTTCAGCTCCAGCGGAGGAAACGGTGGGAATCTTTCCACACAGGAGCTGAACACCTCCACTTGGGCCGGTGGAGGTGTTGAAGAGCTGCCCTCCCCTCCCATTCATCCTCAGTCTTGTAAGAATATTTTTTCTCCTGGTTGGCTTGAGTCCGGTTCTGCCGGCCTTGTGACTTTTCAAAACTGGGGCGCGATTCATGGGATGCAACCATGTCGGATCTCAGTGAGCGCAGGCCGGTCAACACGGACTACGCTGTCTCCCTGCTGGAGCAGCTCAAGTTCTTTTACGAACAGAAATTACTGACTGACGTTGTGCTGCTGGTGGAGGACACGGAGTTCCCATGTCACAAGATGGTCCTGGCCACATGTAGCTCCTATTTCAGGTGAGTGCGCCACGCCATTGTCAGAGCAGTGCTGCGGGTGTGGAATAACTGCTGTTGCATGTTGGGGGTTTGTGTTTTTAACGACCTCAGGCTGATTGTGCTTCATGTGGTGTAGCTATTCTGAAATTTTCTCCTACAGTTTCAATAAATAATGCACCGATAACAGGGCCGGCCTTTTGTGTTTAGAGGCAGCAATTACTCCCCTCAGCCTGCTTGTGATGAGGTGTAGGTATGCTGTCATTATGTAGCGCGCTTGTTATGTCTGTGCTCACCTCCTACAGTTAGAATGAATAATGCACCACGTCGTAGAGCGAGCGTTACTCACTCTATACGTGGAGGATGGAAACCAAGGGGATGGTGTTTCCTTGAAAGCTGGAGCTCGAGCTGATATATTTCTCTGCGTATTAAATGAAGCCACCTCTAACCCGTAGCTCTTCAGTCGTATCCCTCACGGCCCCGGGGAGGCCTCATTTGTACGCACAACATTGCATAATGAAGTGTGTGCACTGCGGTGAATGTGACGGAGCAGCAGCAGCAGCAGCAGCAGCCTCGGCTCTGGGAATAGTCCATCTGTGCATGACAGGAGCTCATGCTGCATTTGAACACCCTGTCTGACTCCCCCCCTCAGCACTCCCTCCTTCACTGCACATGCATTCCAAGAAAAGGTCCCGACAACTCGATGCCTCCCTCTCGCCCACCTCTCCGCGATCTTCCCCACTGTTTCCCACGCACTCATTATCTGGTGTGAACACGCAAAGCATTTCCCCTCCAGGGTTCAGAGGTGTCGCAGCGCTTCCTCTGAACTGCTGCTCCCTCCTTCTCCTTCTCTGTCTGCTGCCTCTCCTTCCACCTCACGCCTCGCTTCAGAGGAAAGGGGGGACCGCGAGACTCTGGAGAGAGCTGGTGTTTGGAGGGGAAAGTCTGGTCACGTAGGACTTGGTGAGAGATGGAGAGAAATGGAGGGAAGGCAGGGAGGGGGTGCAGGGGTAGGCCTGCAGGGTTGCGTAATACAGCCTGGCAGGTTTAGCCCCTGCTGCGAGGAACACAGTCACACCCCCAAAACCCTCAAACAGGAAGACAGAGCTGTGCTGCAGAGTTGCAAGTGACAGATATTCCTGTCATTGACTAATCTGCTTTTTATTTCATCGCTTATAAAATCTCACAGCATCTCCAAATTGATTTATTTATTCATTATCGATTAATCTGCAGATTATTTTTATTTTTTTTTTTTTCTAAAAAATGTCAGGAAAAAGTCTCCTATACCAATCAATCTGCATATTTGAATCTGTTTGAGGAGATTACTTGAAACAAACACGTTTAATTCACATGATTGTTCCCATCTCTTCCCTCGGAGCTGTTTACTCAGATAAATGTTTGGCACACAGGAAGTGATGCGTTTGTACATTCCTCAGCAGCAAGTGTGTCTTCTGTGGAATAAACAGAAGAAGAATTGTGTGGAAGTTGGCGTGAGCGGCGATGAGCACCGTAGATGGTGCCACCGACAGAAACTCGGTCAGAAAGTCCAAACACAGACAATGGAAAAGCAGCGTCGCTCCGCCGCTCACGCTGGGTGTTTGACGTGTTGGTGACAGCGCAGCGCAGACGTGAGCATGTGAACCAAAGACATCACCAGAAAACATGCAAATTACCAGTTCAAGCCTGCAGCGGTTCTACAGATGCATAAAATGTGAAACTGAAAGGGGTCAAAGAGGCTCTGACTCACTCTGATGAATGACAACGTGGAAAGGCAGGCGGCCCGCCAAGGCTGCAGCAGCATGGGAGTCAGAGCCGAGAGGAGCCCAGCTGGAGCGAATCTGTGCGCCGTTAGCCACCAGACAGGTGCTCACTGTCGCTTTCTGTCATTCAGCGTGAGGAGCCGCGGCGGTGGACACGCTAATCAGTGTACAACAACTGTCGAGCGTCGAGTCAGAAGCAACATCTGCTCCGAATTAACCAGAGGCTTTCTGTCCGGCTCCGTAAGGCCGAGAAAACGTCCGGCGCTGTGTGCCGTGATAGGCCAGTTTGGACAAAAACAGATGACAATGTCCCCCGTGAACGATGTCAGTGTCGACCCTGATGAACAGTTTCGAAAGGAAGAAAACCTCATGAGAAATCTGGAAATGAAATCCACTGATTCACTTCATTCATAAAATGAAAGCTTTAGAGCCTGAACGATCAACTTGCAGCTTTTGAAGCGATCCTTGAACGTGTCACAATATTCTGATTGATAGAAGAACATGTCTGGTGTCGTGTCACATGAGCTCCTGATGGTTTTAGGAACGTTTTCGTTGGATTTTGCTTTTCTAACGACCTGGAAAATGCAGTCCAGTAGCAGCCAATTACAGGTCCCCTGATTCTGGTTGGTAACTTTGTCTGTTTTTACAGCCACTTTGGCGAGAGGCCAGCTGTCATTAGGAGGCTCTGTTTATTTATTAAAAGAGAAAGTTTGGATAGAAAAACAGCAGGACTGAATTTGGAGTTTATCACCGACTGGACTGGAGAAGTCGACCTGTTTTATGGCTTTATTATGAAGTCAGCTCCTTGTTTACTGGAAAAGGTTGAGCAGAAGCTCCAGATATCTGCAGGGAAGAAGGAATATACTGTGGATTTAATATAAAATGGGGATTTAGTGGTCTTGACATTCAAATACTGTTATTGTTTAGTATTAAAACACTCATTTCTGCTGGTAAAGTACTGTTTATCTTAGCGTCTTTGTCACTGTAGCCTCTATCAGCTCTAATCTGCCGCAGTCATGATTGTGATGATGCTGAAGTTATTAGTTTGCTTTTTGCTGCTGAGTAACTTCATTGAATATGTTTGTCACTAACTTTGCTCCTCTGGCTTTTTCTCCTGAATTCAGAATCTGAAGTGATGTTAAAGTTACTGTGAGTCCAGTTTCAGGTCGAGATCTGACCTGGTTAACTGGTTAATATGACAGCACAGTTCAGGCCGGATGCACCAGGTGTGCAGTAAAAGCCTGCACGTGCTTCTAACGTAGACTGAGCTTGAGTTGCTGGATTTAACTGGATTTTAATCGTTGTCAGATCTTGACGTTCACTTCCTCCCGTGCTGATGCGTCGCTGTCTTTGTTCCTGCAGGGCGATGTTCATGAGCGGCCTCAGCGAGAGCAAGCAGACCCACGTCCACCTGAGGAACGTGGACCCAGCCACGCTGCAGATCATCATCACCTACGCCTACACGGGCAACCTGGCCATCAGCGACAGCACGGTGGAGCCGCTCTACGAGACCGCCTGCTTCCTGCAGGTCTGAGAACCACCTCCTGGCATCCTATAAGAGCCACATTTTACACTGACTGAAGACTAAAACCAACAAATAACAAGTGTTATGTCCATGGAATATTTTGCTCCTCCATGCTGATGAATGTGTATTAATCCACCACAGAAAATAGTCCCCAGCTAATTTCATAATATTATTAGTGTCATAATAATAACTTTATTTTTAAGGGAGCTAAAAACATTTGTCTGACAGACCTCTGACGTTGTCTTGTCCTCTGTCCTCGCTCAGGTGGAGGACGTTTTGCTGCAGTGCAGAGACTATCTGGTGAAGAAGATAAACGCCGAGAACTGCGTCCGCATGCTGAGCATCGGCGACCTGTTCAGTTGTAGCGAGCTAAAGCAGAGCGCGAAGCGCATGGTGGAGCACAAGTTCCCTGTGGTGTACAGGCAGGAGGCCTTCCTCCAGCTCTCCCACGAGCTGTTGATAGACGTCCTGAGCAGCGACAACCTCAATGTGGAGAAGGAGGAGACGGTGCGCGAGGCGGCCATGCTGTGGTTGGAGTATAACATGGAGGCGCGCTCGCAGCACCTGTCCTCCGTGCTCAGTCAGATCCGCATCGACGCGCTGTCGGAGGTGACGCAGCGCGCCTGGTTCCAGGGTCTGCCGCCCAACGACAAGTCCGTGGTGGTCCAGGGCCTCTACAAGTCCATGCCCAAGTTCTTCAAACCGCGGTTAGGTATGACCAAGGAGGAGATGCTGATCTTCATGGAGGCCATGTCGGAAACGCAAGGCGACGGATATGTAATGTCAGGGTCCATGCCTACCGCGGTCGTGTGTTACAGCCCGCAGGCGGAGAAAGTCTACAAGCTCAGCAACCCCCCAGGAGACCTGCAGAAGGTGGGAACCCTCGTGACGCCGGACAATGACGTGTTCATCGCCGGCGGACAGATCCCTCTCAAAAACGCCATCACCAACCACGGCAAGAGTGGGAAGTTACAGGCGGTCTTCCACTCGGTCGATAGCTTCTTTTGGTTTGATGCCCAGCAGAACGCCTGGGTACCCAAAACCCCCATGCTGTGTGCCCGAATCAAGCCCTCGCTGGTCTACTGCGAGGGCTACATCTATGCAATCGGGGGCGATAATGTGGGAGGAGAGCTGAACAAGCGCACGGTGGAGCGCTACGACTGTGAGAAGGACGAGTGGAGCATGATGAGCCCCCTGCCCTTCGCCTGGAACTGGAGCACCTCCGTGGTGGCGCACGACTGCATCTACGTGATGACCCACGACCTGATGTACTGCTACTTCCCCCGGGCCGACACCTGGGTGGAGATGGCCATGCGCAAGACCAGCCGCTGCTTCGCCTCTGCGGCTGCCTTCGGCGACTTCATCTTCTACATCGGCGGCCTCCACGTGGTCAGCAACTCCGGCATCCGCCTGCCCACGAGCACCATCGACGGCTCCTCCGTCACCGTGGAAATCTATGATGTCAACAAGAACGAGTGGCGCCTGGCCGCCAACATCCCCGCCAAGCGCTACTCGGACCCGTGCGTGCGGGCCGTGGTGCTGCTCAACTCACTGTGCATCTTCATGCGCGAAACCCACATGAACGAGCGCGCCAAGTACGCCATCTATCAGTACAACATGGAGCTGGACCGCTGGTACCTGCGGCAGCCCGTGTCCGAACGCGTGCTCTGGGATCTGGGTAAGGACTTCCGCTGCACGGTGGGGAAGCTGTACCCCTCCTGCCTGGAGGAATCCCCCTGGAAACCCCCAACCTACCTCTTCTCCCCCGACGGAGCCGAGGAGTTCGAGGTGGACGGGGAGCTGGTGACCCTCCCTCACGTATAGCTCTTAACCTCTGCTCCCCTACCTCGCTGACTGAAGCAGGAGTCTGTGACGCTGAGGGATGAACATGCAGGGGGGGTGGTTGACGTCATGGGTGTCGTGGGGGGGGGGGGGTGTCTCTGGACTCGCATTAGCTGCAGCTGAAGAACAACGCAGCCCGAAACAAGCTCGGAGAGAAAAAGATGCCCCTCAAAAATACTAGTAATCTGAAAATTTCAATTTTTTGTTTCTTCTTCTTTTGTCAGTTGTGACATCTGTTGGATATTATTACAAGTCTGTCTTACTGTTTCTACAATGTGATAATCTAAACATCAGCAGATTTTTGTGATGATGATGATGAGGGTGATGATGCACTTAACTGGTAAACTTTCTTGGAACGACAATGGCAACTGTACCAAAATCCCCCAGCCCCCCCCACCCCTCCTCCAATCATGTCCCCCCCTCCTCTTCCTCCTCCTCCTCTTTTCTCTCACCACTGATGAAGACAAACTCCGCTGATAATCTGTCATCAGAGTGTCAGAAATCTTCTCTGGGGGCTTGAAGCGAGGCTCTGAAAGGTTTCAGCTGGCTCTTTTGGGGGAGGACGGGGGGGGGCAGATCGGCTTTGATTCACAGCAAAAAGAATACAAAGTGATGTGTAAAAACCTCTAAATGCTCCATTTAGGTGGAGCTTTGGCAGAAAGTTTGGGTTAAAGTGCTGTCGAGTTAATTAGTTGATGGTCTCAGAGTTAACATGTTTCACAAGAAAACACAGATTCTTCATAGTATTTAAATCTTACTTCTGCTCACATGGAGGAATATCAGCGTATTTATTCATTAATGTTTCTGTCAATAAAATGTTAGAAAATGGTCAAAAGAGCCCTTAAAACATCATTAAATAAGTTGATCGATCTGAGCAACAGTCCAGATCCAAAAAGTCTGACGTGGATCTAAAAGAGTGAAAGAATCTGGACCTGGAGAACGTGAAATGGGTTAAATGTAGAAAGAAATCCGTCTCTGGTTCCAGGATTAGATGTTTCCTCTGTCTTTATGGGAGTGTGAGGAGGTTTTGGGCCTTGGTTTGGACTCAGAGCTTAGACTCATTGATCCTGGTGTTGCAGGTTTAGGCCTGCTTCAGTCGTCTCTCTGAGTCTCCATTGATATGAATTCTAATCAGGGGGAATCCAGGTTCACTGCCGTCCTCCACGAGGGAGCCAAGAGCCTTTCAGAGCCGCCGTTAAAGCTCACAGGTGCAGAAGCATTCGACCCTCTGCAGGCGGATTTCAGGGTGTTCCTTTCAAACAGGATCCATGTCTCTCACGCGGCCCCGCGGACGACAGGGACGGAGGCCGCGGTCTGAGGGCTGACGGGGGAACGAGTGAGCGGCGGAGAGGGTCCGAAAGAGGGCGACTGCAGGTCCGGTCACCCGCCACCTCTCCTCCCTCACCGCCCCGTCCTCCACCCGCCTCCACGCTGGCCTCCGCAGCCCGTCCGCACACAGGTCTTCCACACAGCCAGCGGTTCACACCTCACTCCATCCGTCGCCACAGGATCGCCATCCTTTGTGTTTCTTTCCACGAGGGTCTCTGCAGACACACTCTCAACAAACAAACATCGGTTTCAGGCTCATGCATTTTTTTTATTTCCAAGCTGCTGAAATATATATATAATAAAATATATATTTTTCATAACTGTTCTAGTGTGGGGAAAATAACCAGGTCTATTTTGTATTAGTGTCTTTTTTTAATTTAATATCAGACATTACTGTAGTGTGATTGTGGGTAGATATCCATTTTCCTATCAGATTTAATTTTTCTTGCGTGAATATTGAGGAATCTTGCTGCTGATTGGTTGTGAGAGGAGAGGGCTGGCCCACGGCTGTCGCCATGGAAATCGTCTCAGCAACCGCCAGCAGTGGTGGAGAGGGCGGGTTGGGGAGGGATGGGGTCTTCCTCCTACCTTAAAAACATGAGCACAGGTGCTTCATGACAAACCTTACTAGCATGTTTGGCTGCATCATATTCCTTTGGCACTGTATTTTGAATGAACGTTAATTTATTAAAAAACATACCAAAAACGTTCCCGAAACTGACTCCCCGCTTCTGTTTGTGTTGGCTGAAAGGTGGAGGTGTTTGGACTGCAGCCAGGTGTAGTTTTAGGTATGCAGATCAGGTGTTGAATCTCAGGACTTGAAAGGTGGTTTTGAATTTCCGAACGGATTTGTTTTTAAAGTTTGTGCGAAGAGTTTGCTCTCATTGAAAAATGCAATATTTATTTAGACAGTAGAGTTTCAGGAGTTTGGCTGCTTTTATCAAATAAAAAGTTTTCTGGGTTAATTTTATTGTTCATTTTTGCAGAAATCCAGTGAAAAGTCATTGCAGCAGAGTTTGCTCGCAGCCAATTTCCATCTGTTGGCCTCTTCTAGAAAAACATGCTAGTATTTAAATATTTATTTAAGTGTAAGGTGTTGGAAAAATCGTCATATTGGCAGCAATGAAACGACCGCAGTGACAGTTGAGCTTCACAAATAACTCCTGAATCCAGATTTACCTGAAACATCCGCAGCTCTAAAAGATCAATTAAGAGATGATTACTGATTCATTGTTAGGTTGCAGAATTCATATTAATAACTTATTGCTGGACAAAGTTTATTTTTGGTATGAGCATATATTAAAGTACTCATTCACCATTAGCTAGCTGATAATTAGCATGCACATTATTAACATATTGGCTCCTTATTAGTGATTATAAAGTGTTTATTCATGCTATTATTTCTCATAATTACTGCTTATTGATAGTAAGTAAGTTGTCTTACTATCAAGCAGGAAGCTGTCATCCTGTCACATTCTGGGATTTCTCAGTGTTGCAGCTCAGGATGTGAATGAATGAATGAATGAATGAATGAAAGCAGTCGTGGTGGCCGTCGCTCATCACGGCTGTGGATTCCTGCCGGCCTCGGCCTGAGGTCTCCGGGTTCATGCCTCTCTGTGATGCTGCCGCCGAATTGTTTTTGGACAACACATGGGTGCGTTTTTGTCCGGCCACGTGCTCCCGCCACAGCAACAACCCCTCCACACACACACACACACACACTGGCCACCAGTTTGCTTGGCTGACCCACATTCAACAAGACGCAAACCCAGAAAATTGTTCCTAAAAATAAAAAAGTCTGCAGCACTTTTTCATTATTTTTTAATACAGCAATATAGTAGAGTATCACTTTCTTCTCAAATACATTAAAAGCATCTGTCAAGAAAATATTCTGTGAGTTTTAGTTCACAATACATTCATATCTTTTAAATACAAAATGAAAATATATCATCAGAGGATAAAAAAAGAAACCAGGAGCAGCTCTTAACAGCTGGTATTTTCACACTTCATCCACAAATCAAAGGAAATTCCCGTAATGAGACGACAGCAGAAGAAGGTTTGAACGCGTGAAGAACAAAAGATATTTAAAAGACAGAGCGATGACGCTGCTTACAGCTGTAAAACTGCACTGGACAGCATGCTCAGCGGACCACTTTTAATCCAACTGTTGTGGAATATTTGTAGCGTGGAGGGAAACGATCCTGTCAGCACCTCAAAAGTACAGTTACACCAGATCAACAGTCACATAAAGAGAATATTATGGCTGCTTTGTGCAAACACACACAGTGGCCCACAGACTCGCACTTGTTCCAGTGTTGTCATGACAAAACATGGATATTCATGAGATTACAAGTTTATACACGACAAATAAATAAGATTAAACTACCTTCAGATTCACTAAATATACTTCTCCCAATATATACTGTATATTCTGACAGCAAAGTTGGAAAAGGCCCGGGTTAACATCGCCCGGCTGGGTTCAGGTTCCTTCATCGGGGAGGGAGGGTATCACGAAATCAGGCATCAGGTACACAAGGATTGGAGTAATAACACTGTGGTTCTGTTAGTAACAGCATTCATACTCGGTAGTTATACTGTAGTCTACAATAAGCTGTAGCTATAGCATCTTCACTTCAATATTTTAGGAGTTTTGGACGGTTGGTTGCACAATATAAGTGACTTGAAGACATCTGTGGAGCCCAGAAACAGATAATAAAAGGTTATCAGAGAAGTCAAAAATATAACTGAAGGCATCAATAAATAAAACTGTTGGTTAAATCCTTTTACACTTTTAAAAAAAAAAAAGTGTAAAAGGAAAGCTTTAGCTTTTACGTTAAGATCTCTCCAGTTGCTAAAAAAGCAGCAAAAGCTTTTAATTTTCTTTCTTTTACCAGCAAACAGTTGATAAAACTAATTCAAACTTACCTAATTTTACTGTTGCCACATTATTTTATCAATTATTTATCTTTCCTGCCAACATTTCTTATTTTCCTCTTTGTGGCTAGCTAGCTTAACTGAAAACACTGTTAGCTAGCACAGTGTTAGCACAGTGAGCACCAGCTAACGCTAGCTGCATCCCTGAAGCTAACTGCTCTGATAAAACTACAGCAGCCAGTGCCGCTAATGCTACTCATCCATACACTGTACTGCAAATTTTGAAAGTATCACTCTTGTAGTGGTAGCAATAGCATTTTAGCCAGCAAGCTAACGCTAACAAAGCTAGATTGCTAACAGTACAGATCCAACAGCAACGCCTGTCATCATGACATTAACAAGTTTTATTGTTTCATCCTTGATGTTTTGTGAATGTGAATGATTTCTTTTTCTCATAATGTCAAAGAAATTCAACTCTTCAAAGTAGCATTAGCACGCTAATTTTGTTAGCATTAGCCAAAACACTTTAGCTGCTGTTACAAAGAAAAAGTAAAAGTTTTTGCTTTATTTTCATCCAACTGATTGAAGGTTAAAAGTGAACATATGAAGCTTTCTACATCTGTTTACAAAACATTTCATTTATTGATTAGATTTTTGACTTATCTGATTACTTTTACCACATTTTGTCAGTTTCCATCGGCTCCACTGGGTCATGCTACACTGATGGGAAACTGTGAGAGACATTTGTCACCACTTTCTGATGCTTCTTAATAACCTTTAAAAATAGTTGATCAATAATGAAAATAATTGTTTGTTGCACCCTAAATGTGAATTTTTAAACAGTTAAGTCTAAACGAGGACCTGATGCTGTTACCATGATAACCCCAGTGTTACTGCAGAGGCCTCACCGAACATGAGCTGGACTGGTTTAAAATCGGAGCTGTTAAAATCTCTAAAGTGCCACAGATCATGCTGCGACACTTTTTCTTTACATCATTTCTCAGTAAAATAATCGGCTATATAGAGAAACTCTGGAAATATGCAGCAAAGAGTGAACACCGCAAACCCGACGACAGCGTCTTCAGGGTCTCACAGGAAAGCATCCAGCAATGCAAACTGCAGCAGTGACAACAGGCGCTCAGACAGGACGCAGCCGCGGACACTTCTGGGTTTTGATTGGCAGCCTGCGCCTCACAGTGGATATGGGCTGTACAGTTAGTCTGACGGCAGCGCTGACGTCCCGTCCAGAGCGGCGTCCCGCGTTTTATGGTTCAGACTTAACACTCCTTGAGGACGAGGGCCGGTGGGTTTGGTTTCAGGGTTTGACCTCCGCGGCGGGCTCCGGACAGGCCGGCGGGGCGTTTGCAGCAGCGGGCTGGGCCAGCGTGGAGAACCAGGAGGACATGGCCGACTTTGCGCTGGTCAACGCTCCGCCCACTGACTGACCTGAGAGCAGAGGTGAACAATTACCCAATCAACTGACGGACAGTTAATGGACCGCTCATCATCTAAGTCATCGTACCATCAGAAACACCAAACATTTGCTGGTTTCTGCTTCTCAAATTTGAGGATTTGCTGCTTTCCTGTTTTGTGTTGTTGTGTTTTAGAGCATTTTTCACTATTTTCTGAACACAATGACGAACCAACGCATAGAAAAAATAATGAACCATGATGAAAATTACCGACAGCTCTAGATGAGATCACGATAGGAAATCTGTGACTGAAAACCACCAGGAAGTCTTATTTTGAAAAACCTCCCGAGCGTTCTTACCCACGACCTTCCCCGTCTGGACCACGCTGCGGCTGGTGGTGATCATGGCGTTCCCGATCTTCTTCCCTCTCTCGCTGTTCTGCACCGAGCTGCAAAAAAACAAAGGCAGAAGGTTCAGAAGCCTGAGTGCACGCGCTCCCCTCACCTCCCCGTCTCTGCTGGGACATTGTAGGAATTCTTCCTCCTTTCCAGGAAACAAACGACACCAAAGTGGCGTTCCTAAATGTTGCACCGGCATGTTATATTATGTAACAGCAAAGCAGCTGCAGGTGGAGCCTCTGATGATCGCAGCCAATCACATTACGGAGGTATTTTATGGGACCTTTAACGCTAAAATCCAGACTAATGTGCTTTAAAATGTGCCATCGACATTCTCGACAGGCTAACGGTTTCCCTCTGCTTCCAGTCTTTATGCTAAGCTAGGCTAACTGCCTCCTGACTGCAGTCCTGAGAGTGGTGCTCCTCCAAACGTCTTCAAGAAGGAAAATTAGGGTGTTTCTCAAAATGCTGAACTATTCCTTTAGGACAGAGATATTTACTGCTGTCTGTCTCGCTGCTCTGGGATCAGCTTGCTGCACTTTTTGGCTTACAATGCCTGTAAATCCACCATTTTTAAGAGCGCGAGTGGTGGAGGACGCATTCCCACAGCTGGATTTTACATTATGTGACTATTATTTCTATTAGTAGCAGGTGTAGTTGGAGATTTTATATTATTAAACATATTTATTTAGAGCGTTTTCAAACAAAAACAACAAGAAATAACCTAAAAACTGAACACAGAAAAGAGAAAACTGAAGAGTTGCATTCATGACAATCTAAAGGCGAAGCAGCGTCGATGTGAGGAGACCTCCAGCATGTGGAGTCTGTGCATGAAACCGAAAACCAAAGAGAAAGTGAGACGTGCGTGTGTGTGTGTGTGCACAGTCCCACACACAGCAGACAGATACAGTGTTTATCTGACCACAGCATCAACATGACACCGCTCTGTGCACGGCAAGCCGGCCGAGCGTGAACCGCCACCTCGACTGGCCGCCTCAGACGGACGTCCCGCGGCGCCGTCGCTCACGGGACGCCAAGCGGATCCACCAAACAGGCTTCGGTTGCTAGGCGCTTGTTGCTAGGATCGATAATCCAGCAGCTCCGTGGCCGCATGTCCACCAGGAATCTGCCCTCGCTGTGCCAACTTCCTTTTGTCTTTACTTTCAAAGTAAGAGACCGGCTGTTGTGCATTCCCGGCAGGGCTGGGAGGCTTAGCGCGTCAGTTTAGAGCGGCGGTTCTCAAAGCGCGGTCCGCAGGCCACCGGCAGGCCCAGACGCATTCTGAGCGGTCCCTGAACGCAACATGAAATGCATGCAATTCATTTTAGCTGACTGCCTGCATTTAATACACTACTCTAACATGATTCTGCATCAAACTACGCTCACCTCACACACTCAAAAAACATCACTCTATAGCGCCACCAGTGGTCAGAAATTCCATTTAAAAGTACCTTTAAACACATACTGTTAATGTAGAAAGCTACTGAACATCTGAACCAAATTCCCTCACTGAGGTATTTAAATAAGTCAAACAACTAAATCTGCAGTTTATCATGTGTTTGCATCACTGCCTGTAAAACGTGTGTATATATTATGGTTTGATGAGTAAAAAAACACTGATTTACCAACTATAATGCAAACTCTTCCATAAAGCTTCCATATTATTTAGGTAGTTTTGTATTTCTGTTATACTTTAAATTTATTCAATATGATTTTATTGGTCTCGTTCAACATGTATAGTTAAAAGACTCCAGAATAGATCTTAAAGCTTCCACACGTGTGAACTACATGTGCATAAACAATGCAAAACACGTCTAGAATCACGCTTTGCTCCGTGTATCAGTGAGCGTGAGACACTCCAGCATGGAAAAAATGAAGCTGCTGAGGGGAAACGTGGGCGGAATAATGGAAACACTGTGGTGAAATGATCATATTTAAACCTTTTTCAGATGCCACCCAACAATCTCAAGGCAGCAGGGAGGAGAGCGGCGTCTCCCCTGAGCCCGGCGGACTCTCCATCTCGCCGGCTGACCCAGATAAACAGCTCCTCACGCAGCGCCGTGCGCCTCGCCGACAATGAAGAAAGATCCTTGAACAGCCGGAGTCCCCCTGCAGCCCTGCAGCTCGTCACATGACTCTGTTTTCTGAGAACATCTCTGCCACCGGCTGCTCTTTGTCCAACACTGATGACACATGAAAAGGCTCGGCTGTGTTGCCCCCCCACCCCCACCCCCTCGCCCCCGAGTGCTTCCACAATACACATGCAACACAGCACATTCACAAGGAAGTCATGCGTAGGGCCTAGTTTTTATTTTTTCCGGGGGAGTATAAATAGAGGGGAGGTGGCAGGGCAGCAGCAGAGGGACAAAGACTGATGAGCTGAGACTCAGCTTTCCTCTTTTGATTTCTCCACCAGTACATCAAACCAGTCTGTCCCATTAACCCCAGTTTCCCCCCCATCGTCCAGCCTCAGGTTGCAGGAAAGCAGTTTTCCACTGCTCCTGACGGATGAGAAAGCAACAAGGCGACGCTGGGGGGTCAGAGAAACGTCCCAGAACTGATGGAGACGGAGGAAAAAGCCCCAAAGCATCGTAAGCAGATGTGAGAGGAAGGCAGCAGGCGACACGATGGACGTGAACCTGCAGCTACAGAGAGGCCAAAAATATGTTTGAAGTTTGAGATTATCCACCAACAACTTTTCAACGTCTCACAATCTAAAAAACTGAGGAGAAATGAAGGGATGCAGGTTTATGTTCACACAATTCAATGAAATCCCCAAATATATATCAGCTTCAAACATCCAGCGTCAGTCGGAGCTGCACTACAAAGCAGATCTGCTTTACGGTGTGCAAACGGCACCAAAGTCTACAGAGCAGAGCCGTCACACTGAGCTGTGAAGGCTAAAATAAAGCCTTGCTGCACCGCACATTCCTGCCACTCCTCCACGGATCAACAGGTGGCGCTAATGAGCAGCAATGCAACAAAGGTGGGATCTGAGCATCCTTTAGCGGTGTTAGCCTGCGAGGCTCCGAGCTCCTGACAGTCAATAAACACTCGTCTCCGATGTTGAAGACGGAGCTGTTTATCTGCCGCCATGTCCTCACGCCTCCGCTGAGGCAACACGCAAAGGAAAACACACACACAGACACACACACACTTTTCCAGAGCAGCTGACACAAAGCTGAGGCAGGAAATGAGACGTGTTTATTCCTCAGGTGGCAGGAGGCCAAGCTTCCTGCCTGCAGCCCCACGTCACCTCTCAGCACCACCACGCCTGATATATCCAGAGTGTTACAGCGCAGCGGCGGCCGGCGTGACCCTTTAAACCCCCGCCAGCCCACGAACGCACCGACACGACGTGCTCCCACCTTCAAATCCTCTCATACGACCAAGACTCTCATCCCTCCATCACCTGAGATCTGACAGGTGCAGGATGGAAGTCAAGGCTGGATTACAGGTGTGTGCCTCTTTCAGTAGTGACAGTCTGTGTGTTTCCAAGTTAAAGACAACTATTAGTGCTTTTCGGCAGTATTTGGAGGTGATGCTATAGCTGCAATTAACATTTAAATTAGGCTGTGATTATGATAATAATCAATAATAATGACATTTATGATAATAAAGCGCATAAACCAATAATTCTTCCTTTCTTTCCTTCTTTTCTTGTAACATCTTCCATACGTTCTGGCTTTTCATGGTCACATTTCGTCACAGAATTTCTTCATTTCTGGCCTGAACGTCGTACAGACGAGCTGAACTGAACGCAGCCTGAAGTTCCTCCACAGTTAGTTTATTCTGCCAGTTTGTTTACTGAGGATTTACGACAACGTTCACAGCGACCGTGTCACCAAACACCCGGCGGTAAAGTGAGAGCTCCGAGTGTCACAGCCAAGCAGATCCGGCCCGGCCTCACTGTAAGGCTAAGTAAGGGCTGTGTGTGTGTGTGTGTGTGTGTGTGTGTGTGTGTGTGTGTGAGACGTGTAACAGGAGAAGCGGCGCTCCAGCTGTGGACGGAGTCGCCTTTCATCCACTCTCTCCTGGTATGAAACCGGAGCTGGAGCTGAAGGAGTCTCCAGCTCTGTTTTTGAGAATGAAGCTCGCTCATTATTAATGACTTCAGCCAATACGAGCCCCTCGCTGCCCCCCCACCCCCACCCCACCCCCGTCCTATTCACTGCTTTTCTTACTGATGAATGCAGACTTTCTAAACAAGCTTTTTGTCTTTTATTTTGAAATTAGTTGTTCAGGGAGTACGGAGTCAAGAGAAGGACAAAAACCAACTTGTGCTCTTAAACAGCTGAACTCTTGATCTCAGGTTAATACTTTTAACAGATATTTAAGGGTTTAAGAAAAGTTTTTAATGGGCAAATTTAGGAAAAGCACATCCACACACTCTGAGGCTCTTCAAAGTAAAAGCACAGTCACATGTTGGACAGCAAAGCGCTGAGGAAGAGCTGAGCGAAATGTTCTTAAATGACTGAATTCAACTGGATTTAACACTAATTTAGAGGATTGACACTAACTTTTTACAGTGTATTTTTAAAGGAGCGGGACACTGAATTAAAGTTAAAGCCACATTTTGTTTCACTGCTGAGCTTTCAGTCAGTGCTCACTGGCGTCTTGTCACCACTGGGGGGCAGCAACGTGCACGCCTTTAAACACAGCAAAGCACCTGATCCAATGAACTCTGAGACCAAAAAATCAACCGTCACAGCGTGTGAGCTCTTAATGTTTTACAGGGTGTGTTTTCAATGCTCTGTGTGTTTCGTGCTGCAGACGTGTGTCCGAGCACAGATTTCCATCAAAGCAGTCATACAGTTAAGCAGGAAATGAAGGAAAACTCACTGTGAGAGTCGTAGTTTCACATCAGCAACACTGTACTGGCCTGTGAACGGGTGTCTACAACAGAGAGGACAGACCATTAATCAGTAACACACAGAAGTTAACCACAGAGGAGAGGAAGATGACAGCATGTAATGCAGCACTGAGGTGATGCAGTGAAAACTAATCCAACTGATGCACAGTTTAAATGTGTGTTTCTCTGTGCTGTTCACCAGCGAGCGAGCAGGAAGTTGATGAACAAACTTTACTGAAGCACAGAAACACAAACTCAGGTTCATCTAAAGTGTGTGAACTCTCCCTCCAGTGACAGCCAGAGGGGGCTCATATGGAAAACCTGACAGTGAGGGCTGAACGCCGAATTAAGAGATTCACAGGATTAAATGAGATGATGTTTGTTTGTTAAACTCTCCTTCATCGGTTTCATCATCGTAAACACACGCGGGCAGCAGGCTAATCCAGCGAAGGCGTAAAGCAATGATGAAATAACGATCACGCCCTTTGGCTCGTTGATGCCCGACAGCCTCGTTAATCGCTTCGTGTGTGGCAAGACAGAGAGCCTGCGACATGAAAGCCTCTCAGAGTCTTTGGAGGTCTGTCGTTCGCTCTGGGTCCACCTACCCCGGGGTGATGGCGGTCATGGCGGGGTGCTTGTTGCTGTACCACACCCGGTAGTTGTGGGTGATCTTCCAGGCGGCGACGAACAGAGCGCCGTAATCGGCCAGCAGCCTCTCGTTATCTGAAGGGAAAGAGGAGCGAGGAGTCAGCGAAGGTGGCGTCTGGATTTACCATCAGGTAAATGTTTTAGCCCGTCACTCCTTCTTAATGCTGCTTTCAATTCATTTTAATGGCTTCATGGATCACACACAGAGCTCTTAACGAGCGCTCTGGAGCGTCATGCCGTCACCTCTAACTGATGGAACATGAGGCCGTACGTCTCCTCTCGTTCAGCTTCTGTTTACATCCTGTTTCATGGTTAAAAGAAGCCTCATAAAGATGTTTGTTTACTTATTAAATTTAAAATATGCCACACACTGAAGTGCAATGACAGCCAAAACTCATTTTAGCATGAACAAACACATGCATGCACACAGCCTACAGTTTTTTTCTTCTTCTGCTCAGATTATCAGAGGACAGATAAGATTCAAACTGAAGCAGCTTGAGAATTAAACCATCAGCAGCGAACGTCATTATGAGCTAAAGCTCAATGAGACTGTACTTAAAAGGATGCTTAAATGTAGGTCAGGTGTATTTAACAGGCTGCAGATGCTCTGGATTAAACTTAAATTAAAGGGTGAGTAAAATAACCCCTTAATGCAGACGTGAGAGCGACAGGATGAACGTCTTCACCTTGCTGGAGCGCAGAGGACAGTAAGGAGTGGAGGTAGAGGGTGAACTGGGCTCTGATCCACTCGTCTCCGCCCTCCCAGCCCGTCCCGTCCAGGAAGACGTCGTCGCGGTTCTCCGTCACGTGTTTGACCAGGTAGTCTGCGAAGCGCAGGTCTGCCGTGGTCAGGCTCAGGACCTTGCGGAGCTCCGGGTCCTGGATCTGGATGCTGGCTTCGTCCACCTGCGGGACGAAACGCGTGTTCAGTGTTTAACTTTCAGCTCGCAGCGTCTCAACCTTCCCGTCAGCTCCGGTTTGACTCACATCAACGATGGCGTCGCTGAGGTGCCTCTGCTGGCGGAACAGGATGTTGGTCGCACCGGCTACGAAGCCGCGCACCGTCACGTCTGACAGGAGGTGGTGCTGCTGCAGGGCCATGTAGGGCAGACACAGGTAACCCTGGCGACAGAGGGCAAAGGTCACCAGGTGGACAAACACACCGAGGACAAAGGAGAAGCTGTTTGAGCCGATGCTGACTTCACTGATGATTTATAAACTAATATTGATCTTTTAACTGGTGTTAGCTCGTGTAGCTTAGCATGCATGTCTCAGTGGGAGTTACCTTAGTGAAGATGGGGAGCGGCAGGCCGTACTGGTCCTCCTCCAGACCCGACACCAGACCCTGGCTGACGCCTCCCTGACCGCTGACGGCTTGCGGCTGCACGGTGATGGGCGTCCCCGGCTTGGAGTCGAAGGCGTCTGGGAGCTCCGACCCCGTCTCCTTCCCCTCGGCTGCCTCTTTAGGACCACCTTCTTCCAACACGCTGGGGTCCAGAGTCTCCCAGTCGCTCTCGGAGGACTCTGGGGAGGTGCGTGACGGGGGTTTGAGGAGGTGGCTGTCCCCCTCCGTGCTGTTCCCGGAGGACACAGAGTCTGCGGCGGGCTGGGCGGCCTCCACCCCCTCCAGCGTGGTGTTGGCGATGTCGGTGACGGACACGGAGACGAACTCCTCGGCTCCGGAGACGCTCTCCACCAGACTCAGGTCCTCCGACACGCTGCTCTTGGGCCTGTAGTGGGACGAGTCCACCAGGCCGTGCTCCATCATACCTGCACGGATCAGATCAGATCGAACTAAAACTCATCACTTCTGCTGGCTTCCTGTTTGACATGTCGCAACGTTTCTACAGTTCCTGACCTGAACGTGAGACTTTTAAGAAGAAATAAGATTACTGATTGATTTGTCTTTGTCTTTTTTGGAGACGCTGACCTGGAAACAGCGATAAAACTGTCATCAGAGCTCCGACCAGCCTGTTGACAGGAGACACGTAGAACAGGACCTGCAAACACAAGAAACAGCAGCGTCAGCGTCATCGTTCCAAAGCTCTGAGCTGCCTGAAAGGACCACAGACTAACGTTTGTACCTTCTTCTCCAGCAGAATGAGCTTGAAGAGGATGAGAACCTGTGAGGGTGAAATGAAAAGAATGATTTCAGACGACTTTTACACGATCGGCATCGACATCACTGTTCGATCTGTGGTCTTCTACCTTGTGTCTAAAGTGCAGAATCAAATCTCTCGGTGATAACCCTGAAGGAGAAAACAGAGTCAGTTTACTCCGTTACAGACAGCTGAGGCGTGTTGCAAAACACAAGGAAGTGAGCATTTATGTGATATAAGAAGCGACACATGCACTCGAATTTTACTGCAGCCCTTTGCAAAAAAAAACCTGGTAATACTGATAACACTGCACATGCAACGAGAGTTTAACCCACCAAGATAAACCTGCGATCCCTCCAGAGCCGAGCCCCTCAGAGAGCCGTTCATGTGGTCGTACAGCTCCTGCAGCGTCGGGGGAGGAAGCAGGAGGTGAGCGGAGCCGACGGCAGCGAAGCTAAAACGCTAACAGTTCCACGTTCTCACCTTTAAGATGGAGATCTGCGAGAAGTCCTTCTCCTCGAAGTAGGCGTGCGTGATGAGCTGCAGCTTGGCTTGAAGCAGGCCGTAGAGAGGCTGCAGGGCAGAGCAGAAACACCGTCAGCGTGTAGCTCAGCAGCTCCGTCGCGTCTCCTGCTGTCCCTCAGACAACACCAGCTTCTTCCAGCGTTTTCATTTTACGCTACTTTATACTTCACTGCGCTGCACTTCAGAGGGTAATACTGCACTTTTTACTCCACTGCCTTTGTTAGCTACCTTTGGTTACTTTGCACATGGAGGTTTTAAAAGCCCGCGATGAGCTCATGAGATAAAACACTGCAACACATAACTTAAATCATCCAACGGTATAAAAATTAGTCAAATTAGCTCCACTGCAGCCAACAACATGAAAGTGCAACGTTTACTTCCAGCATGAACTCTTCTTCTATGGTCTTATAGTAAGATAGCGCTGACCCACCACTCGGCTGAGGACGCAGACGCTCTTCTGGACCGTCTCCCTGGTGACATCAGCCTGTCTGACCTTTAGGGCCTGAGGAGGGATCAGAAACGTTAAGTTATGTACGTCTTTATATAAGAGCGCAGAGCAGACGCGGTGACTCATCGCTCCGCGGCCGAGCTCCTGAACGCACCACGCTGATGTCACACAGACAGAAAGAGACGATGTCAGAGTGCTTCCTGTTCGCCTCTAATCAAATCAAGAAAGCAGATGAAGAAGAGAGCAGTGTCGCTTTGTGTGAGTACACAGCGTGGCCAAAAGTATGTGGACACCTGAACATTAGTTAAAGCGCAATACAATTACGTGGGCCGTTCTGCATAATGAGTACTTTTACTTCTGGTTGCGTATTTTGATGTGAATGACTGCAACCTTTAGTACTACTTTCACCACTGCTGTCCACAGACTTTTGGCCATGTAGTGCAAATCTCCTAACACAGTCGTTTATTGCGCTAGATGATGAAATCAAAGCTCTGTGGCGCCATAACTAAAGACATAAACGACTGACCTTTGCTTCTATTTGGCGATAGCAGGAGACGCCGTAGACGCACTTCATGTCTCCGTGGCTCAGCGGCGGCAGATGAAAGTACACAGTGTCTGTAAAACATGCAGTATTAATACACAGCATCACGTTTTCCTTCACACACTTTTACTATCCAGCAGCCGTGAGATAAGCTCCACCATGAGAGAGCACAGCTCAGCTTCACTTCACAGAATAAACTCCAGCTGCTGCGAGCGGCTGACGGGAAGACGAGAAGCTTAGAGAGAGGACGGAGCATTCAGCTCAAAGACGACAGCCATCACCGATCACTCCACCACAGCGAGCCTCCAGCGCCGCAGCCTGTCAGCTGCCAAACTGGACGAACTGGACGAAATGACAGATTTTCATTCCCAGCTGTCGACCAGCAGGTTATCTTTCACCTGAAGCATCGCAGACATCAAGTAGAGAAACGAAGGAGATGTTCTGCATGTTTACATCATCAACTGCAACCAGAGCGAGTGCATCTACGCAAGTACACGTGTTTGATGTACTTGTACTTCACTCAGTCCTTTTTCTTCATGCCTCTTTCTACTTGGACTACCACACCTCAGAGGGAAACACAGTTCTTTTTACGTTATGTTATCCAATAACCTGAAACCTGCTTTTATTTGGAAAATGTCTGAATTCACTGATCAAAGTTAAAACCACAGACAGGCTGAAGCTCAGCGAAGGACGCGGCACGGCGACCGGCCTTCCCTCCGTGTGATGAATTTTATAACGCGGTCACGGGTCTCAGAGGTCAGACTGCGGACGTCAGAGATTAACCACAGACGGGTCAGGGGGTCCAGGCTGGGCGGCGACGCGGCCCCTGGACCGAGGCCACGGCTGCAGTTTGTCAGAAAAACAGGCGTCACCTCTCTGAGACCAGGCTGAAATAAAGATATTCATCGTTTGATGCAGGACTGTTCAACCAAGAGGACGTGCGCCTGCTTATAATTCACGTGAGAAAGAAGAGCTTCAGTCCAGCTTCACCTGCGTGGAGTCATATGACGACTCTGTTAATCTTTAGTAATACTCCTGCAGCGCGGACAGCAGAATAAGGCTATTCCTCTGTACTCCCGGTCATATCAGCTGTTTTTACGAGCCGCAGTGCAGAGGGAGTGTTTTTTTAATCAGCCAACAGTCTGCGAGACACACCGGCAAACCATTAGAAAACACACAGCAGGGGTGGTTTCACATCGCCCTCTAAGACTTCTCACATTTACAACTGAGAAAATGGGCACAGAAGCCCACATGAGGGACCCTGCGGTGCTGATTTTGAGGCTGATGCAGAGATCATCAGCTCTCGTGCTTCGTTCTGCATCAGGAAAACCTTTATTTTTCTCTCCTTAGACAAACACTGAGCTGTCCGACAGGAAGCCGCTGACAGAAGCTCTCCCGTCCCGTAACGTCGGTACAGTAACGGCCTCGATGGGCGCAGTTTCAGCTGAAAGTCTGGACGTGAACTCTGACTCAGTTCCTGCTGTTTGCCTTCGCGGGACAGGATGAGCAGCAGCGGTGAACCACAGGACTGTCACATGACGGCAGCCACAACACAAGGACGGCTTGCCAAGAGGACAGCGAGCGTCCTGTCGCTGCAGGGACGGCAGAGTCCAGCTTTCTCTTTACAGCCCACAAACTGCTGTGACACCTGCTTTTACAGCAGCAACAGACCGAAAGTACAAACGATTTTCCATCTTTAACAACTCAATAATGGACTCAAAGTCGGCTTTTTACACCAAACAGAAGCAGAAAACCTTTCAGACGCACTACACAAATACAATTATTACTGTGAACCTACTAAACAGTAAGTCCAGGGCTTTGCCTCACAGGCTCAGTGCAGGCACGGATATTGTTTAAGGCGATTTAAGGTGACGATCCAGAAAGTCCAGTTTGAGAAGCAGATTACTGAACTGAATCACAGACTTGACACAGATTTTACAACAAAAGTTAATCTTTTGTCTGCAAAGTAAACAAACAAACGGCGTTCACGTTACAAAGCGATCTAACAGGAAGGTGCACTTGCATGAATGTGCCGTGTCAACAAACGCAGAGCTCAAGTCGTTGTGAACGAGGCCTTCAAGGACGCCTGCAGACAATAATCAGGGCAAAACAAACGCCGTCCTATCTGCGTTTCTCAGGTAAAAAGCCGATATTCTCTTCAAAAGACACCAGAGTTTAACAGCTCTTCATCACAAAGAGGTAACCAATAACCAGTTTCATTATCTACCAATCATTTTCTCAATTAATCAATTCATTCATGCTCCATAAAATGTCAGGAAATAGCAACAAAGCCCTTCACAGTGTTCATTCATTCACTCATTCATTCATTCATTCATTCCCTCTTAAAGCACACGCGGTGCCGTACCTTCCTGGTAGTTGTGCGCCCCGTCAGGAAGAGCCAGGAAGGGGAGGTACTTCCACTCCTCTGGCAGCAGGTTGCTGTCGTGACCCTCATCTGGCATCAGCGGCGGGTAGGAGAATTCAACCTGATGGACGACGACACAAAGTCAGAAACTTTCACTTCGAATCATTTCATCAGTTAATCCCAAAGGAAATGTGGCTGAATCCAGAGCAGCAGCCCAGAAGCTGGTCAGGAATCAGCGTCTTGCTCGGCGGCACTTCAGCACAGAGTGTGACTCTTGCTGGACGAGCGTGAGGAGCTACATGCTAACGGCTCCATGAGGCCGTTTGTTTGAGCTCCAGTATGTGCTGATGTGCTCACAGGCACCCTGATAACATGCTGATGTTTGGCAGGCGTGTTTACTGTGTTAGCCATCTTAATCTGACGTGTTAGCATGCTAACGTTTGCTAATCAGCTCTAAATACAAAGTAGAGCTGCGGCTGATTTACTGAAGATTCAACCTCATGGTGGCGCTGAAGAAAAAGTCAGAGCATCATCAAAGTCAGCAGGTAAGAGCCTCCGACCAGATTAACTCAAACCTGCAGGCCCTGAACGCCACACACACACACACACACACACACACACACACACACACACACACACACACACAGAAACAATGATTCACTCTTTGAGGATAAACTCCTGTGACTGACTCTGGAGCAGAGATGCTCTGATAGAAACGTGCCCACATCGCTTCAATAAGCTTCCTGCCAGAGAAACAGATGGGAGGCAGGTGAATGAAAAGGAGGTGGGCGGGGGTCCAGGGAGGCATTCAGACTGTAAGAGAAGACGGATTAAAGAGCCGGGAACCCAATCTGATACCCAGCGGGAGACTGCTGACCCCTATCAGATAACCTCCACCTCCAGAAGCAGCAGCCTGAAGCTAACAGTGCACGCCGTCTGCTTTGTCAGCCTCATTTTCAGAGAAAAGATGGTTTTTCAGTGTTCGCCCGGAGCAGCAGCTGCTCGCAGAGCCACTGAGTCGAGTTAAACAGGCCACAGAGAGACCGGCCCTCCATCTTTTAGCAGCAGAGACAGATGGAGAGCAGTGACAACAAGGAGGCACAGTGTTGGCATCATGGCCGCCAGCCCGGCCCGCAAACCCAATGAATTTTAAAGAAGAGGAGGAGATAATTAGACGACGCATTGAAGGCTCTGACGGTGAACTTTCACTAATTAGCAGGTGTGAAACGCTGCAGGAAGACCAACATGTCTGTGACTCTTCACAGAAACACCAGAACCGACATGCGAGATGAGTTTCTGTTCAGTTTGAGCAAAAAGTCACCGAGCAGAGGCAGATGAGTCAGGTCAGTCCTGCCTGGAGGGGCCGCTGTGACGTGACAGCAGATTTTAGACTTCAGAACAAGCGTTTCCTCACAGATTCTTCAGGATTTGAACAGTATTTTTCTAATTTTGTGTTTAATTTGGGCACAGCTGTTGCTCAGCTGCTATGCGAAGTGTATTTGTGTTCACGTGGGCGACGAGTTGCTGCACACAGCTGGCCGAAATAAAGCTGAAAGGAACAAATGTTTCACCAGTTCCAGCTCTAATCACAGCAACAGACATCAGGCAGAAATGCTGCTTTTTTCCTCTGACAAGCGTATGATTTTCTGCACTCATCTGGTGGTTTTCAACTGGAGTCAGGAGATAAACACAAGGTATGGCGAGATGAAACACTCTCTCTGAATGTCTCGCAACAAATCTCTCAAATGAAACCGACGTGTGAGGAGGCGTGGCAGGAATCCATCTTTGTTTTAGGGTGTCACACGCTGAACATCAGGTTTGTTCAATGACACATTCAGGAAGCCTCAATGACACTGAGATCTGTGCTGTGATGGAAACCACAGAACAAATTACTACAGAAGAAAACACATTACAACCAAGTCAGCCAACATGAGATAAGGGCTGCAACTAAAGGCTATTTTAATAATCTAATTATCTTATTTTCTCAATTAGCTGATTAGAAAATAACTGTTGAGATTATTACACTGTTTTAAACTGTCTACAATACAAAACCAACATCCCAAAACACACAGTTGAACTCAGATTAAATGCTGCATTGAAGCACCAAGAGTCCAAAAACAGCCTCGCATTGTTGACATCCGGGTGCTGAATGAGCCAGACAAATTAATAACAGGCAAATTCTGTGCAAAGCAAAGACAAATGCTGCGTCCAGGAGCACGAAAGGCGAGCTGAGGGCTGGAATAAAAACAGTGTTCAATGAACTGAACGAGAAGATGTCCAAGTCGGCAGCAGAGCACATGTTATATAACCCTGAGAGCCCAGAGCCAACAGCTGATGTTAATACAAACTCTCCTCAGTGCATCTCAGCCAGGGAGTGACTATTATGGTCCCTGCAGGGTCATCTGTGCGCTGTCAGGGCCCCGGTTAAAAGGGACAGACGCTGTCAGTCAGCTGGGTGGCAGTACGGAGGCAAACCAAGCGGGAACACGGTGGAAACGGTCCTTTTTTAACAGTCCATTAGGAAGGGCTAGCTAGCAGTTAGCTCCGCCAGCATGAAGCAAAGGTTCACATACCTGACAGCCCTTTTTGTGGTGAAATCCAACCACCACGATATGCAGCACGGGTCCCTTTAGCTCGTCTCTGCCGTGAGAATCCATCCCCCCTGGTTTTCTGGCAGTCCTGCGCTGATTTTAACTCGGGGGTCGGATGTAAACACAGCAAACAACGGCGATTTTCTCCCCCCTGAATCGATACCGTCCGCTGCGGACAGACAGGCACGAGCGCAGCAGCACCACCGCGGAGACGATTTCTCTTCCGCTTCGTCCCGCTGTGCCAGAGGAGGGAGCGCGCGAGAGAATTCACCGCGGCGCACTTCCGCCTTCGTCATCAAGACGTGCGCAGTGTGACAGCTCCTCAAAGCTTTGTGAGGCATATTTCTAAAATGATCTGGTGGAAAAAAGTACGGCGGATGGTGTAAAATACAATGAATCATTGTTCTTATTCAATTGCGCAAATATACAATTTTATTGATTTATTTATTTATTACTTTATCAAAATTATAATTAACAAAATTATGTGTGTGTATACAACTAAACTGAATGTGCAAGAGATAAAGCCAGTGTATAAATAGATAGTTCTAGACTGAATAAACAAATACATAACAAAACAAATGCGTGTGATACCTTACACCGATATTATTCATCATAACACGCATGAGTTAATGTCAGTTAGGGGATGTAGCTCAGTGGTAGAGCGCATGCTTTGCATGTATGAGGCCCCGGGTTCAATCCCCGGCATCTCCAGGCAATTTTAATGTTGATTGTTACTGTCCAGGAAAAAATAACAGACTGCAGGCAGCAACCGCTGAGGTCAATGTACATGAAACTGATTAAATATACAGGACAAATTAATCAGCCGTGATAGTACTTGTCCCTAATTTCCTCTGTGACTGTTAATAAACTCTTCTCTTATCTTACTCATTAGGCAATAGCAAGGCCCCGATTTTCATAACTGATGGTAGTTAAATCTGTAACAATTTGTTCGATTTTATGAGTATTTTTTTATGATTTTATTTATTTTATGTGAAAAGCGTTAGAAAATCGAAACATCTAACTGAGACCACTGAACCTGGCAGCCTACAGAAACTGTGGTATGAATAATCTTGACCTTGTCTCTATTCTCTTTGTTACAGTAAAAGAATGACGTCATGATTTTGCAGCACAACCAGCGCCATCATGTGGAAATAGATTGATTGAATAACATAGTTTCATGTTGGAGCTGTTCCATGTCTGTTTTGTCTCTTCAGTTATGTCTTCTGTTCAGTTACTTAATGTATTTACTCCGTAGCTTTCTGATAAACGCTCAAATGCACACCACACTGTGATAATTGCGGCTCCCGAAAATCGATCGATTGCTTTAGCCTGGCCTCTGACGTTCTTCTGTCGATTGCTTCTGACTGTGCGCGGAGTCCATTGATTAAACATGGCGGCTACTCCGGCAACAAATCCGTCACAGCTGCTTCCACTCGGTTTGTAAACGCTAAATAATTTTGAGTTACCGTTTTTGATAGCTATTAATTGACTACTACTAAATCTCAGAGTGCGGTGGTTAAACCTCGAGACGGTAGTTCAGATATTTGTGATGTTTCGTTAGCTAGTTAACGTTAGCATCATGCTTTCAGGTACATACGCGTGAGGGACCTCATTACGAGCTGATGTCTTTTCTAACAGCGTTATGACCATAATTAGTAAAGTTAACCGTCTTATTTAGTTGTTTAACTGATATATAGTTGAATTCCTTAAATTCATATTTTATAAGGCACATTCAGTAGTATCAGTGCGTTACGGTTTACTGAAAAGTTTGCAAGCATTTACCAAATAAAAACTAAAAAATCTACAATTTTGTGTCCAGTTGAAGATTATCCGTTGATCTGTGATTTTCTCAGTTCATTTACTCTATAAAATGCTAGTAAATAGTGAAATAAAACGCACATTATGTCCAACAGTCCAAAGCCTGAAGATATGAAGTCTGCTGACATGTATGAGAAATTATTTAAAAACGATGCACTCAGCAAACGTCTTTGCTTGAGAAATGTCTGAAATTATTTATCCAGAAAGAAACTAGAGTCAGCTTTAATACAGACAGGGTTGCCTAACGAAAGGTCCAATTAAGAAACTGAATATTGTCCAAAATAGGAGCCAATAGGAAGCTGGCGCATGTCTAACGTCACGTTGTTTTCCACCTTTCAGAGCTTGTGGACAAATGTATCGGCTCCCGAATTCACATCGTCATGAAAACCGACAAAGAAATCGTCGGCACCCTGCTGGGTTTCGATGACTTCGTCAGTATCCTTTCCGGGTTAAAATCCATGAACAAACCCGTGTTCTTGTGTCTCCTGTTTGCTCTGAATATTGTCCCAGATCTCGTCCTTAACGCTGTGTTTTAGATATGGTCCTGGAGGACGTGACAGAATTGTAAGTAAGCTTCATGTTTTTGCATTAAGTACACTTAAACCCGTAAACCTGTGTGTTGAATCAGTTCATTCTTTCATCTGTGTCTCAGTGAAATCACACCAGAGGGAAGGAGGATAACCAAACTGGACCAGATCCTCCTCAATGGCAACAACATCACCATGGTGTGTAAACATCCTGCGTTTGGTCCATTTATTTCACTTTACAGCCTCACAGGTCGTCTTTATATCCACGTTTTTTCTTCTCTGCAGCTCATACCTGGAGGAGAAGGTCCTGAAGTGTGAGCGTCGTTGCTGACAGCTGACACAGTTTTGTGTTGTGGATACGAGCCTTTTCCTGTGTTGTGTTCCTGAGTTGATTATTACGTTATTGTCGTTAATGGATTGTTCCTTTTTGATCCTGAGGGAAAATATTTTTGTAAGATTCCTAATTAAATGTTTGTTTGAAAAAAAAAAAGTTAAATTAGAAGTGTGTCAGGAATCAGACCATTTTTTAACAAATAAATGAGAAACAGTTTGAAAAAACAAGCTTTTCTTTATTTTTTTTATCACTTTTACAACTTAAATATCCATTGTGAAGGACTTAGTGGCATCTAGTGGTGAGTTTGCAGATTGCAACTGACTGCACACCAGTGTTTGGTTTATCCTTTCTGGTCTACTGCAGAAACATGGTGGACTCTGGAAGAGGACCTGCTCCCTCTCGAGATATAAAGAGCTCGTTGTAAAGCAGTTTTAAGGTAATAATACACTGCTGAAAACATAAGTGTGAATTTTCCATTTCTGCCAGTAGATCCCTCTAAATCCTTCACACTGGACCTTTTCCATTTAGTGCAAATGGTGGTACACAACCAAAGTGTCATCACACGGCAGCAGTGGCAAATCCTGGATCCAGTCGTTGTTTTATGTTTGAGAAGAAAAAGCAGAATTGAAAACTGATTCAGATGAACATGCAGTGACTGAGCGGACCGACGGAGCACCAGAGGCTCGTACAATCAGCTCCACCTCCTCTCCCTCCTCTTCAGTACATGGAAGGTTTCTCCTCTCCTTTCGGGTTGGTCACCTTCTCCAGATTCTTGCTGATGATGTCGTAAAACTCGGTCTAAGGCAAACAGGCAGATTTTAGTTTTCCTCAGTGTCACAATGGTGATAAAAACAGTTCGACTCGGATCGGTCAGACTTACGTAGAAGCCGCGAATGTCGAGAACAATCACTCTGATCTCAGAGTAGATGGCCTCGTCCTTCTCATGGACGAGCGAGCGGTAGTCCATCTGCAGGTGGAGAACACAGAGAAGCTATTTCTAGTAGTTATCAAAGCTGTTATTCTACATTTTTCTTATTGTTAACAAATCCCATGAAAGCACCCAAAGCAACAGTGTGTTCATCTGTTGGATAACAGTCACATCATAGCTGGATTTGGTCTTTTCATGGGATTTTGTTGATGCTCAGAAAATGTAGAAAATCAAGCTTATCCTTCAATAAACACATGAACACTCACCACATGAGTCTCTTTGGAGGCTTTTGCAACAGCGTCTCCCCTCTCTGTGAAGTACCTGGATGATACAACAGGAAGAGGATTTTTAAGTCGCAGCCAGGAAAAGATAAAAGATTCAGACTGTTTCTGATTTAAGAAAGAGTCTAAAAATACTGCACTCGTAATAAAACCACTGTTAACTCTGTTGTTAGCTGTTAAACCCTAACCCTAACCCTGTCTGGAGGGAAAATGGTGGAACTTTACACCATTACTTTAACACAGGCAACATTTATATCCATCCTACTTATTGATGTTGGTCTGAAAACCATCCACTTTGGTCCTCACTGCGGTGATCCTCTCCAGGATCTTCTCCTGTGGTGAAAAAGTAGTTTGAAAGTCATTAAAACTTTGCACAATTCCACCAAAGTGTCACCATGCACGAACAGGATGAACAGGAAAACGTACCTGGATGGCAACACCGAAGTCATTTCCGTCTTCTATCTTTGGGACGAGGTGCTGAATCCAGCAGGAGGCCTGCAGCGACAGAGGGGTTTAAACCAGGTCGAATCCAGGAGCTTAATTCTGTGTTTTAGGCTCAAAATGCATCTTCGCAGTCGAAGTGATTCACTTACAGTGATGATGGCCTCTCTCAGAGCCACGATCTCTGGCTTCACCTTCTCCAGAAGCAGCATGATCTTCTCATTGCCCTTGATGAAGCCACATTTTGGAGCTGCAGGACGAAGAGCGGAAATGAGGCATTTTTACCGTCACAGACATTTTGCTTTTGCACAGATGCCTCAAAAAAGAAAACACTTCACCTTTCTTCTTTTTCTTCTCATCCTCTTCGTTCTTATCCGTCTCCATTTCCTGTGGGATCAGGTGGACACAAAGGGACGATGATTAAAGAGGAAGCCATCTCTCAGACTGGCCTGCTGATACGTTCTCATGGCGTATAAAGCTAGCTGCCGTATCAGGCCATCCTGTCTTTATATGCTCAGAGATCACTGACATGTTCTCATGGTATATTAAAGGTAAGTCCAGTGCGACGAGGATGGGATTCGAACCCACGTGTGCAGAGCACAATGGATTAGCAGTCCATCGCCTTAACCACTCGGCCACCTCGTCATTGATGTGCAGTGCTGGTGACGAACACTCAGCCTGTCAGCAAACTCTGGATCTGGATGTTTGTCACTGTGATAGCAGGAGTTCACAGGGGAACGAGGCCGCAAGTAGGAAACAGGATCAAATCCCCACAAGTCTTAAGCTCCTCTCTTCAGTTGAGGACATAAGACAATAAATACATGAGAAAAAGTAACATGCGGGGCAGGGAAGACATTAGCGGATGGTCGGGCATCCGCAGCCAGAGGACTCTGATTACCTGCAGCAGCAACACCAACAACTTCCTGTCTAAAGCTAGCTGCCGTACCCTGCAGGATCAGAGACCGTCTCGTGGGACCGGCCGTCTTGCCTGCCTGCTTTGTACTCTCATAGAGATCGCTGACATGTTATCATGGCAGCGATGTTATGTCATGGGTTAGGGTTATTAAAGGTAAGCCTACTGCGACGAGGATGGGATTCGAACCCACAGCACAATGGATTAGCAGTCCATCGCCTTAAAAGACTTGGCATGCTGTGCACGCTGCCTCTTTGTCCTGCAGGGCCTCATGGGAGGCTGTCGGTGTGTGCTGTTGGAGCTACAGCAGGGCAGACAGTGGAGGATGGTTGGGCCTCCGCACTGCCTGTACCCTCATAGAGATCACTGACACATTAAAGGTAAGTGCACCACGACGAGGATGGGATTCGAACCCACGCGTGCAGAGCACAATGGATTAGCAGTCCATCGCCTTAACCACTCGGCCACCTCGTCGCTGGTGTGTGGTCTCTGTGGGGACTGAAACCGAACTGAACCTGACTCACCTTCTGTTGAACTGAAATTAACTCGCTGTGGATCTACTCACAGTGTTGTTAGTGCTTCACAGTACTTTCTGAGCCAGTGATTGGTTCACAGGGCGTCACACGTATATTTCCATTTTTGGTCATTAATAATAGACAGCTTCCTCCATGGTCCAGGCGAGCAGGGCCCGTGATGGCGAGAGGCTGCCTTCATTGGATGTCAAAGATAAGGTAACCACGACGAGGATGGGATTCGAACCCACGCGTGCAGAGCACAATGGATTAGCAGTCCATCGCCTTAACCACTCGGCCACCTCGTCGTTGGTGTGTGGTTTCCATGACGACCACTCAGCGTGTCAGTATCAACAGTGATAAACTGGACCTGACTGAGTGTTTGTCACTGTGATAGCAGGAGTTCACAGGAACAAGGCCGCAAGCAGGAAACAGGATCAAATCCCCACAAAATCTTAAGCACCTCTCTTCAGTTGAGGACGTAAGACATTAATTACTTGAAAAGACTTAACATGTTGGGCAGGGCAGACAGTAGCAGATGGTTGGGCCTCTGCAGCACCAAGGAAGCCTTCTTGTCTAAAGCTAGCTGCCGTACCCTGCAGGATCAGAGACCGTCTCGTGGGACCGGCTGTCTTGCCTGCCTGCTTTGTACTCTCATAGAGATCGCTGACATGTTCTCATGGCATATTAAAGGTAAGCCTGCTGCGACGAGGATGGGATTCGAACCCACGCGTGCAGAGCACAATGGATTAGCAGTCCATCGCCTTAACCACTCGGCCACCTCGTCGTTGGTGTGAGGTTTCCGTGGCAACCAGTCAGAGCATCAGCATCAAAAGTGAAAAAAAACAAAAACTGGACCTGACTGTCGCTGTGATAGCAGGAGTTCAGCAGGGAACGAGCTCAAAGGGTAAGAGCTCTCGTTCAAAGAGAAGCTGCGAGAGGGAGACTGCAGGCGTGAGCTTCTCCCCCCTGCAGTACCAACCTGTCCTCACATCCACCTACTCCCATTATTTAGAGCTAGCTGACATATCAAAGCTCGTAGCTCTGTACTCCCATAGAGATCACTGACATGTTCTCATGGCATATTAAAGGTAAGCCCACTGCGACGAGGATGGGATTCGAACCCACGCGTGCAGAGCACAATGGATTAGCAGTCCATCGCCTTAACCACTCGGCCACCTCGTCGTTGGTGAGTGGGTTCCATGGCAACCAGTCAGAGTGGCAGCATCAAAAGAGAAAAAAACTGAACCTTACCAAGCGTTTGTCGCTGTGACAGCAGGAGTTCAGCGGGGAACAAGCTCAAAGGGTAAGAGCTCTCATTTAAAGAGTGACTGCAGGCGTGAGCTTCTCCCAACTGCTGTGGAGCTGCAGCTACCTGCAGTACCAACCTGTCCTCACCTCCACCAATTCCATTATTTAAAACTAGCTGACATATCAAAGCAAGCTTTACACTCTCATAGAGATCGCTGACACATTCTCATGGCATATTAAAGATAAGCCCACTGCGACGAGGATGGGATTCGAACCCACGCGTGCAGAGCACAATGGATTAGCAGTCCATCGCCTTAACCACTCGGCCACCTCGTCGTTGGTATGTGGTTTCCATGACGACCACTCAGCATGTCAGTATCAACAGTGATAAACTGGACCTGACTGAGTGTTTGTCACTGTGATAGCAGGAGTTCACGGGAACAAGGCCGCAAGCAGGAAACAGGATCAGATCCCCACAAAATCTTAAGCACCTCTCTTCAGTTGAGGACGTAAGACATTAAACACATGAAAAGACTTGGCATGCTGTGCATGCTGCCTCTTTGTCCTGCAGGGCCTCATGGGAGGCTGTCGGTGTGTGCTGTTGGAGCAACAGCAGGGCAGACAGTGGAGGATGGTTGGGCCTCCGCACTGCCTGTACCCTCATAGAGATCACTGACACATTAAAGGTAAGTGCACCACGACGAGGATGGGATTCGAACCCACGCGTGCAGAGCACAATGGATTAGCAGTCCATCGCCTTAACCACTCGGCCACCTCGTCGCTGGTGTGAGGTCTCCGTGGGGACTGAAACCGAACTGAACCTGACTCACCTTCTGTTGAACTGAAATTAACTCGCTGTGGATCTACTCACAATGTTGTTAGTGCTTCACAGTACTTTCTGAGCCAGTGATTGGTTCACAGGGCGTCACACGTATATTTCCATTTTTGGTCATTAATAATAGACAGCTTCCTCCATGGTCCAGGCGAGCAGGGCCCGTGATGGCGAGAGGCTGCCTTCATTGGATGTCAAAGATAAGGTAACCACGACGAGGATGGGATTCGAACCCACGCGTGCAGAGCACAATGGATTAGCAGTCCATCGCCTTAACCACTCGGCCACCTCGTCTCCTGCATGGTATTTTTTTCTTTTTCTCAGCTGCTGATAGCAATCAAACTGAACACATTTCAACCCCATTGTTGCCCCCCCCCAGCATGCATGCCGCCCCACCTCCCTTTTTATACAGAACAAACTTGTCAGCAAATAACCCTCTCCCACCCCCAGCTCTGTGAAAACTCTCTGTTAAAGAGGTGCTGCGTTAGGACTGATGGACGGATGGAACCGGTCTCACCTCGTCCTCTGGGGACGGGGGGTCAGGTACGGGGATGTCCAGAGGAGCCCGCAGCGAGGTCATGTCTGTGACACTGAAGCCTTCATCCTGAAAACACAGACAGGAGGAGGAGAATGACGACATGGGTTAAAGGTCACAGAGCTGGTGTGTTCAATGAGTTCAAGCTGCTGACCCTGAGCAGAGCGTCCAGCTGTGCGATCTTCAGGGGGATGTAGCTGGAGAACAAATTCTCCGCCTGAAAAGCGTAAAAACACACAGAGATCAACAGTGAAGCCGCTTTCTTTGAATAAACGCGTCATTTAACATCATGAAAACAACAGAAAAACAAACGTGTGGCTCGACACACCTCGTGGTACAGAGACTGGCGGAAGATTTCCACCTGTGGGAAACAGAAAACAGGACAAAGTGAAGGAGAGCTGCATACTTCTGCTGACTCATGTTATCATTTACTTTCGCTTTCCTCTCAGGAGGGGACTTTCCGTTTCTCAGCCGAGCGAACCGGCTCTCTTCTCCACCATGTCAGTGCTTAACAAAGACTATCTGAATCCTCATGAACTGTTCGCGTTTAAGTCTTTCAGCATTTAGCCCCCGCGCGCAGCCTGCTGCACCTGAACGCAACACCGCCGCGGACCCACTCACCTTCTGCGCGCTCGCGCTGCTGATCTTCAGAGTGGATGTTTTTGACATGACGGAGCAAAAAAAATTCAGCTAAGACAGAAATAAATAACGTCTGTGGAAGTTTTCAAGTCCAGTCAGAGGTGTGCAGGTGCCGGAGGGACAATATGTCTCCCGAATGAGACTTTTTATTTCCTCATTCAGATTACTTTCGATTTCGGGCGGATGATGCATTTGCGCCTCCCTCCGTCTCCTCCTCCTACTCCTCCTCCTCAGAGCCCAAAGTGACTCCTCCACAGTTTGTTCAGTCCCAAATATAAAATACAACATTTTCCTCTGAAAGGAGTAGAAGAAAGAAAAGGTAGGACTCGACTAACGTACAAATACTTCAAATGTGTGTGATTATAGTAGAGTGTATAATACACACAATGTGTACAATGACAGGAACTATTCTGCTGCGTAATGAGTGCTTTTACTTTTGATACTTTGACTGCTTGTTTTTGCCATTACTTTTGTACTTTTATTTGAAATTTCAATGCAGGACTTTTACTTGGTGTTTTACAGTGTTTGTTGTACTTTTACTCAATGGTGGACATACATTTGCTCAAGTACTGTACCTACATATAAATTTAAGTGTCTTGTAGCCTACTTTACTTGAATATATCCATTTTACATACTTCTACTGCACTACATCTCAGAGGTAAAAAATTCTACTTTTGTCTCCACTACATTTGTCTGACAGCTTTAGTTACTAGTTACTTTACAAATTACAAATTTTCATTCCCCTCCTGTCTGATGAAAACCATGTACCTCCAGATTTTCTGACACACTGAACGATGAAGTGTTTTTTAAGGTTGAGAAAATTCTCCTCTCTTTTTGCTTTTCATATTTTAAATTAAATGTGCTGATCGCACCTACATCATTTTACTAATGTAAGCTTTTGAATGCATGTTTTTTACTTGTAGGAGTACACTCATGGTGTGGTATCAGTACTTTTACCTGGGTTTGATGTCTTGTTACTGTGACTGCATGTCTGTCTCTCTGTCTCTGTCTCTCTCTCTCTCTCTCTCTCTCTCTCTCTCTCTCTGACTGCTTTTCTGTCTGTCTGTCTGTCTGTCTGTCTGTCTGTCTGTCTGTCTGTCTCACTCTCCCTCTCTTGCTCTCCCTCTCTCACCCAACCGGTCGAGGCAGATGGCCGCCCACCCAGAGTCTGGTTCTGCTCGAGGTTTCTGCCTGTTAAAAGGAAGTTTTTCCTCGCCACTGTCGCCAAGTGCTTGCTCATGGGGGAATTGTTGGTTTCTTTGTAGATAAAAGAGCTTGGTCTGTACCAGCTCTATATGGAAAGTGTCCTGAGACAACTTCTGTTGTGATTTGGCGCTATACAAATAAAATTGAATTGAATTGAATTGAATTGAATTGAATTGAATTGAATTGAATTGAATTGAATTGAATTGAATTGAATTGAATTAGTCCATCATTTATTTTTCTTAATTAAAGTTAGGTCTGCATACTTCGTCTACAATTGTTCATTTTAAGCGGAGATTTGAAATTTCCGGTTTTATTTTGGAAAAAGAAACCTGACAGGAAGTAGAGCCGGAAGTTGAAACGTCAAACCAGAGTTCCGCATTTAAAGCTAGCTTCAGAGAGTCGCAGACGCTACAAACCCAGTCCAGGTGAGGTTTTAAACGCGGATACGAACAAACGATATTTTTTTAATTAATGGCGACTTAAAACCTTTCCAGCTTCACCCGGAAGGACGGAATAACCGCCGAGACTCGTGAGGACGATAACTTAAGTGAGCAGGTTTGTGGCTGTTTCGCCGTTTTTCAGTTACTTAAAGTTTCGGTTCGTCCTGTTGTTGTTGTCTGGGTTTGTTTGCTAGCATGAGCTTCAGCGCTCACACCTGACACCTGTGACTGGTCCTGGGTGAGACGTCGCGGAGGAGGAACGTCGCTAACGGTGTTGTCTGCTCGTGTTTTCGGTCTGATGATCGGCTGGTTTCTGGTTTGTCTCTGCACCGTCAGAGAAAGACGAGATTAGCCTGGACTTTCCTCAAGTTGTCATGCGGTGAATTAAAAGTGAAATTGTTGAGGAAACTTTGTCCTGAAGAAACTCTGCTTTGCTGACAACTGATCCTAAAATAAACGGACGATCTTTACGTTAAAACGTGTGTGTATGTGATTAAAAACCACCTCAAATGTCTTAAATTACTCTTTTATAAATATTACTTAAACACATAACTGCATTAAGTTGTACATGTATTTGCTTTTATTTGGGTATATCAGTATTTGTTGTGTCTTGGTTGGAGAGTGGAGAATGAAAATTACTGTTCATTGATTGATTATTGGCTCCTCAGTTGATGGACTTATCAGTAAAGTACAATGCCAGAAATTTAAACTTGGATGTGATACTAGTATACAAAAACAATACCTGATACCTCTTTCCATATAAAGAAAAACAGTCTTAGACACACATAATATATATTTTTTGGCTTTTTATTGACACAAACCAACACGTCGGTTATCATTTTAATAGGACTGGTTTCCGATCAGTTGATTTTCTTCCTTGTTTTTTAATCTGTGCATCCTGAGATTTAAATGTAATTGTAGATCATTGATCGACAGGTTGTTTTACTGATGTCTTCTGATCTGCTGTTGCAGGATACAGAATAAACACAGTCACTCATAACTGCTTTGACCATAAGGTTTAATGTGAGAGCAGCTTTTGTTCTGGGATTTATTGATAATCACAACCTTCCCCTCTCTGACAGCGATGAGCGGCAGCCCTGCGTCCGTCCAGATGGACGAGGTCCGGAGGAGATCCCAGTCCCTCCTGTCCTTCTCGGGTTCGGCCCAGGACGTGAAGGCCGAGGTCCAGACCATGGCCGGCATCCCTCTGCCTCTGTCGGAGAAGTACCGGCACCTCGGAGCGGAGGCCATGCTGAGGGAGAACACGGCCGGCCGCGACAGACAGGAGGTGAACATACAGTGTAAAATATGCTGAATATTTCGGCAAACTGTGAAGAGGAAAATGTCTTGAATCCGTTTGTCCACGGTGTGAAGATCTTTATTGAAAGCTGAGTGGTGTCAAACCACCAGGGGGCAGAAAAACCCAAAATAACACAAAGCCTCAGCTACACAGACAGACTGATGTGGGGCTGGAAAAGGTGTTTTCTGCTTTTTCAGACTGTAATTTCTTCTATTTTATTTTATTTTGGTGAAATGAAGGAAAGCTCAGTCTGATGAATACGTGTCAGGTAGCTGATCTCCTGGTCTGCAGGGTAAATATCAGCTGATCAGTGACAGACTCGTTGGTGGAACTTGGATTTTGGATTGAAGTCACTCCTGACTGATCGCACTGATTGTACCTTCAGGTTCTGGAGTCTTTGAGTCGCCTGGTCAAGGCCTTGAGCATCCTGGAGAAGTACGGCTGCAACCTGACCAGTCCCACCAGGCCCCGGTACTGGAGGAGCGTCAAACACAACAACCCCGTCTTCAGGACCACGGTGGACGCCATCAAGGTGAGCAAGAACCGGACAGGTGAGACGGTTCTGCAGCTTGGTGCAGGTTTCCCTTTTCACGTGGGTTTTTCCACCCGCAGTGATGTTTCAAGATCTCTTTCTTGTCCACAGGGAGGCCGGAGAGTCCTCTACCTGTACGGCTACACCAACCAGCAGATCGACGGCCTCAGCTTCCCCGATGACGTCGCCGAACCGGACACTGAAAAGGTCGCCGCCGTGACACTGGAGGTCATGATCTTACGCACGGAGGTGGACACGCTCATCAAGGTTCGTATGCGTTTGTCAGCAGGTTTTTTATTTCAGCTGCGTTTCATGAAGGAAGCTCGCCATCATTCGTTTGTTATGTCTCTGTTTGTGTAGGGCACCCATCCTCACATAGAACACTTCAAAGACGTCATCCCATTCATCACCCAGCAGGTCTGTACCAACACATCCGCTGTCTGGATGCTCAAATCAGCCTGAAAATGCTTCGTTAAACTGAGAGTGTCTACCAATGAAAGCTGGTTCATATGCACTTCTGCGTCTGGTGCTTTGTCGAAAAGTCAAAGTACCAGACGGAAATCTGATTTAAATTGTGTGTCCAGAAGAAAATGAGATCAAATACATCTTTCAGCGTTGATGTCCTCTCATCGTCCGTCCTCACGCAGTTATTACTGCATGTTTGAGCTGTGAAGTGCTGACAGTGACGCTGCTTTCTGCAGGACAAGCTGGTGAGCGACACTGCGGTGATCCTGCCTGGAGACGAGCCGCAGGGGGACCAAGTCCAGCCTCTGTCTCCTCCGCCTAAACCCACCCAGGGCCCCGGAGGACAACCCCTGAAGCCATCGACAGGTGAGCTGCCAGCACACCTCACAGCCCACTGTGGTCACTTTCCATTATTTTCTTTATCTGTCATTTATAAAACATCATTAGTTTAGAGTTTAGATGTTTATTGTCCTGTTGAACGCATCTTTAGCGTGACGTGACGTCTTCTGTCTTTGTGTCCAGGCTCTCCTGCAGCGAGCGACTGCAATTTGTGTGGCGGTCCTTCGTCTCTGGTGTGCCCCTCATGTGACAGTCAGCCTCTCTGTGACGCCTGCGATGACCTCTTCCACCGCCACCCCTCCAGAGCCAATCACAAGAGAGACAAGATACAGAAAAGCAAACAGGGTAAAAGCTCTGAAACAGGAACTCATCACCACCAGCGGTAAAAGATGAAACGTTGGTTTTGATGCTGTCTTGTTTTCTGTGTGTGTGTGTGTGTGTGTGTGTGTGTGTGTGTGTGTGTGTGTGTGTGTGTGTGTGTGTGTGTGTGTGTGTGTGTGTGTGTGTGTGTGTGTGTGTGTGTGTGTAGACACCTGCAGCATCTGTGGGATCTCCTCCGTCTACGCTCAGTGCTCCACTTGCGTCCAGCGTTTGTGTCTGAACTGCGACAAGCTTTTCCACTCTCACCCGGACCGCAAAGGACACAACAGGACTATTTTTAGCCCGGCCAAAACATCCAGGTGAGGCGAACAGGAAGTTTAAACCGGCTCACCGCCAGCTTCACTTCCTCATTTGGTGGCGCCGTGGTCTGACGATCGGTGCCGCGGTGAGACCAAAACCATTCGTCCTGTCAGGCTGATTAATGAAAGAGCTCCAGCTACATAAACGTTATCTTGAACCTTTTATCTCCCAAACTCCATCTCTAATGTAAATTAGGACATTCATCTGGGAGACATTGTCCAAGTCCAGAGAAGAGCTCTCTGTATTGAGCCTGTGTTGATATGAACGATCTGCAGCAGCACGTTTCAGCGCGGTGCCTGGACTCGAGCGTTAACGTGACTTCTTTGCTTGCAGTCCGTCTTTGTCGCCTTGGGAATGTGCTCACTGCACGACGGTGAACGAGATGCGAGCCGTCCTCTGCACGACCTGCGAGCGGCCTCGGCTCGCCACGGCTGCGTCCACCGTTCAGGAGAGCCCGATGTCGCCCAACACCGGTGAGACGTGTAGATAATAACAAGCTTTATTTAACAGAGCCGTTCAGAACAATGTCAACAAGTCATTTAAAAGGGAAAAGTCAGCACCACTGAGTACAGGAAATGAAAAGCATCACTACGTGTGCTGTGATCTCATGTTATTGCAGCGTATTTCAGCACGATTTTAAACAATGAGCAGTGAACCTGCTGGATGTAACAGTATGAAGACAAACTGTGGTGAAGCAGAGTCTCTGCATGAAGCCGTGCAGCGGTCTTAACGTCTGTTTGGCCCTCAGAGTGGCAGTGTAAGAGCTGCACCGTGGTGAATCAAGGCAGCAGCATCCTGTGTGAGGTGTGTGAGCGCCCCCGTCTGGCCACTCGCCCGCCCGTCGCTCCGGCGCTGTCCAGCCCAGGATCGCTGTCCGACTGCGGATCGAAGGTAAAGAGCCAGAAAAAACAACTGCTGGATGTGAAAATATGTGAATTTAAATGGTGATTATATGTCAATGCTGTGTTCACAGCTTGTTTCTGCTTCCCCCTAGTGGCCATAAAAGGTTATTACAGCTTTAAAGACAAACTTGGACTGTTTCCTGACATTTTATAGACTAAATGATTATTAGATTAGTGAAAAACTGCTCCTCCAGAGTGACAGAAGACAATCATACCACTGTCTTCAGACGTCCCTTTATGAGCGTCCTTTTCTGTCTCCTGTCACAGTGGATTTGCCAGTTCTGCACCTACGTGAACACCAAGCCCACTCTGGTGTGTGAGATGTGCAACTTGTCAGGTAAAGACTCTGCGGGAGTTTCTCTGCCTCAGTCCCTCCAGCAGACGCCGTCCAGCGCCAAAGATCCGCCCCAGTCGGGCGGGAGGCCCCAGCCGAAGCCCAGAGTCAACCTGGACCTGAGAAGACAGAAGACGATGAGGGAAGACGGCCTCGTCCTCATCCACCAGATCAGAGTAGGTCGACGATGATGAATCTCGCAAAGCCCCTTCTGATTGGTCCAAACACAATAATTGTAATTTATCAAGCAGAACTTTCTCATAAATGTGAGAATTTGCTGCTTTTTTCAGTTTTATATGATTGTAAATTAGTATATTTGGGTTTTCTACAGATTAATTAGACCTTATTTATTTGCAGTGGTCAGCTCGGAGGATATATTTTGGGTTCATCCGCTAACAGGAACTCATTTCGACCTAACGATTGATTGATTGATTAAAAGAAATAAAAGGAGTTTAAACTAATCTTTGCTCTGCAGGTTGCAGCCCTAGAAGTAAATAATTTAACTTCAGTCAGACGTAAGGCTTTAACTAATTATTGATTAATTGTCCAGTTTATGAAATGTCCTAAAACAGTGAATCTCGTCTCCTTCGCAGGAAGCGGAGAAGTGCGGCATCAGTCCTGAGGAGGTGTACGCCGCCATCCTGTGCTGCGGCAGCAACACCAAACCCTGCGATTGGCTGTCGTCGGAGCTGCCTCACCGGCTGGATGAGATCTGCGCCATTGCGGCTTCCGTCCAGCTAAACTACAAAGCGGGGGATTCTGGGATAGAAGCCGTGGTGGAGAGAGATGGCGAGGAGCAGAGCGAGCCTCGCCTCGCCGGTGAAGGAGCCAAGCTGTCCAGAGCCGAGGCCAAGCTGGCCTGGCTGGCCGCGGGAGGAGACACTGACAGAGCTGTGAGACAGGTGCTGAGGGACAGACAGGCCAAGGTAGGAGGACGAAAACACGTTCTTTACTGCTTTTATTCTCCCAAAGTCCAAGTCTAACCCTACCCTAACCCTAACCCAAAGATGTTCAACTTATAATGCTAGAAAACAAAAAAATACCACAATTTGAGAATGAACAGAGTTCGTTTGGGAAACAGATTTCCAAATAAAACCAAGTTTCCCATCATGGAAAAAACAAATGAGAGAAAAACTCATATATCCTGTAAACTTTTGTGTCGTCCTGCTCAATAAAGTAAAAAGTCTCCTGTTTTCCGGAGAGTGATCCGCTGGGCGCACAGATAACACCTGAAAGGCTCCGTTCAGCGTCGTATCAGACAGTGTTTGGCAGCATTTTATCTCGACAAACAGCTAAAACTGTTCATTCAGTTTACAGTTCATGTAAAGATAAAGAGCTGCAGCAGCTGCAGACTGATGTGAAACGACCCTTTCTGACTGTTATTGCTGCTGTTGGGTCACGGCGGCTCACCTGGGGGAGCTGAGGTGTCAGCTGAGGTGAGGCCGATAAGCAGATACTACAGGTGAAATAAATACGTGAGAAAACAGGACGTCTCCTGACCGTCTGACCTTGAGAGATAGCAGCGAACAAAGACGTCCTGTGGCACGTTAGCAGCGATATGGAGGAGTGTCAAGGGATCCTCTTGACCCCGGTTTATGAGTGAAGGGAAGAAAGTCCAAACTGCTCTGAGGAACAAAGGAAGCTTTCAGCCTGAGGGTCGGAAAGACGAACACGTTCACGTCACCAGCTGAAGCTGAGAGGGTTAACTGTGCATCATAAGCCTTTGAGGAATGCTCTGTTATTATTGGCTGTATCAAGATATAAATGCATCCAAACAAAGCTTCATGTTTGGGTTCTTGTTAGCAGAGGTCGTCATGCTAAAAGTGCAAATAAACTCCCATGATTCCTGAAAATAATGCGTACTGTAGAGGTTAATCTGTTAGTGAGGACATTTATGTTCCAGCATTCCTTTTAGCTTTGTGCCACTGTTATTCTAATATCCTCAAATGATTATAATTATAAAATAAAGAGAGTTTAATGTGGATCTGTTCGTGTCTGTACCCCCTTTTTTGTGTTATTGCTCCTGAAGTAACGTAAAGATAAGACTTTATTGACCCCTCGCTCGGCGTGTCGCTCATTCGCCGCCTGTCGTCTGTGTGCAGATGAAGGAGCTGCACTCTCTGGGCTTCAGGGACGCCTCCCAGTGCGAGGAGGCTCTGCGGCTGAGCGGAGGAGAGGTGAAGGGGGCTCTGTCTCTGCTGCAGCGCCCCCTCCTGGAGCCCTTCCACCAGCGGATCTGGAGCGAGCAGCTGGAGCCGCAGATTGATCCCAAACACCCGGACAAACAGGTTACACTGCTCAGCCAATCGCCTGAGGGCTCACAGCGTGCACACCTGCTACCTGTGCTGCCATGGGAATAACATGCTTTTGTGTCATCAAAGGAAGCTTCCCTGTTCATATTTAGGCGTGGTGTCTTTTCCTTGTCCTGGTTTGCTCTCTGCAGAGGACGTGTAGGCGTCTGCTGGCGCTCTACGACCTGCCCAGCTGGGGGCGCTGCGAGCTCGTGCTGTCGCTGCTTCAAGAGCCGGACGTCAGCTACTCTCTGGAGGACGTCGTGCAGGCGGTGAAAGAGTCGCACGACAAGGATTTCATCCGGCGTCTCCTCAACAACGAGTGTCCCTGCTGTCTGTGCATCTTCCCCCGCAGCAAGGTGGGTCAGGCACTCACCTTTACACACCTTTACACACCTTTACACACCTTTACACACCTTTACACACCTTTACACACCTTTACACCCTTATGCTTACTTCTTCTTCTCTCCGTGCTGCAGATGCAGTCTCTGACTTCCTGTCAGTGCTCCGTGTGCCATGAGTGCTTCAGGCAGCACTTCACCATCGCCGTGAGGGACAAGCACATCAGAGACATGGTGTGTCCCGTCTGCAGCGAGCCGGACATCAACGACCAGGAGCAGCTGGACAGCTACTTCTCCACGCTGGACATACAGGTGTGCAGAGAGAAACGCTTCTGATTGGCTGCTCAACAGAATCGTGCCCTCTTGAATTGGTCTCTTTTCTTATGTCCAGCTGAGGGACTGCCTGGAGACGGACGTGTACGAGCTGTTTCATAAAAAACTGACCGAGCACGCTCTGATGAAGGACCCGAAGTTCCTGTGGTGCTATCACGTGAGTCCTTCAGTCCGCTTGTCGTTCCCTGTCGCTCCGTCAGCCCTTACAATCTGATTTCCTCCACCTGCAGTTTGCATACTCTGCTTTTCATACCGACTTCCCTGATGTTAGTTCTGCTTGTTTCACTTCAGTGGACGTTTTTCACGCTGTGGCTGTACGCTGCATAGATGACAGACAGTCAACGAGCTGAGGAGGAAAAACATTAAATATATTGTCTTTGTGCTGTTTTCAGTTGAGTTTATGTCAGTGGCGATTAGCAGGTTATCACATGCTGTTTTGTTTATGTTTCACACAGCGTCAAATCAGGGTTGTAACAGAAGACACCAGAATACTTGAATTAGATATAGACATATAATACAGCACATGGTGTAACATTAATATAGTACAATGTAGCACAGTACAACATAACATTGTAGCGAACTGTAGCAAAGTAGTCTAACATAACATATAATAAAGTACAGAAATAAAACATAGAATCTAGAATATCTAAAATATAAGAAACAGTATATATGTCCACCTGACAGATGCACGTTAGCATAAAGTCTGGTCTAAAGGATGAAATGTCTTCCTCAGTGCACCTGTGGGTTTATCAACGATGGAGACCAGCTGAAGATCACCTGCCCGTCCTGTCGCAAGAGTTTTTGTGCTCAGTGTAAAAAATCTGTGAGTAAAAGTACTGCGCGTTTCCTTCCATCCCCACATTTCGAAGTCATACGACCTCCCGTCAGATAAGACATTCAGCCTTGAAACTTCAGCTGGTGAACTGACCCGTTAACTCCCTCTCTGGGCTCAGTGGGAGCCTCAGCACCAGGATCTGTCCTGCGAGCAATTCCAGCAGTGGAAGAGGGAGAACGACCCCGAGTACCAGAGGCAGGGCCTGGCCGGCTACCTGAGAGACAACGGCATCAGTGAGGCCACACGTCTCCTTTCACTTCTTTCAGTCCTCTTTTCAGTTTGTAATTGTGCAAAGAAATGATGAATGAAAGCTGCAGTCGGCAGTGGTGGAAAGTTACTTGGTACATTTACTCAAGTACTGCACTCGGGTACAATTGTAGGTATTTGTACTTGAGTATTTCCATTTTATTACACATACATGATGGAACGTGATGCACTGACTGTATATTCAGAGTATATAACTGCATCGCTGCATCTCGACTAGTACAACTAAATTGCTGCTTTCATCTATAACAATGAAACAGTTATATAATTATATTTGATCTTAATCAGTCAGCTGATCGGCAGGAAAATCATCTGTTTTGATCATCTTTTTATCATTAAAGTCAAACTTCCAGCTTGTAATAAAGCATTTCTCTGTGATAATGAACTAAATATCTGCAGGTTTTGGACTTTTAGTGGAACACAACAAGCAACTTAGGAAACGATGCGTTTAAGTGTTGCTTGGAATTAGTGGCTTCAGCGGGATGTGTCGTCTCTTGCAGCTTGTCCTCACTGCAGGTTCCAGTACGCTCTGACGAAAGGCGGCTGCATGCACTTCAGCTGCTCCCAGTGCAGGTACCAGTTCTGCAGTGGCTGCAATAACCCCTACCACAAGGTGAGACCAGGACACAAGAGAAAGGACACAGTTTGAGAGTCCAGAGGACCAAAATACATGTTTTTGCAGTACTCTTGCTTCTGGATTCTTGAGTGGACTTCTTCCTCGTGTGTTCATACTGTACTTGTTGTCTTTGCAGACGGCCTGTAAGACGCCTCACTGCAGTTACACCGGTCTACACGCTCATCACCCCCGAGACTGTCTCTTCTATCTCAGAGACTGGGAGCCGCCCAGACTGCAGGCCCTGCTGCTGGTACAGATCCTGCTGCTTTTAAACGCTACGCTGTCGTTACAATGATGGGAGGAAATTTGCCTCCAGTAATTGTATAACTAAAAATAGACTAGTTCACCTCATTTAGCACATTGTGCATTTGAGTAATGTTGTTTTGCTAAAAAATTTTAATCATTATTCATTATTGTATAATTATTGTTTTTGCTTTCAGAATACTCGACATCGCAATAACATGAAACTGTAGAAATCAGCTACAGTAATATATATATATATATATATATATATATTTATTTATTTTATTTTTTTTTTTAAATGCCCCAAATTACTCAAAAATAATTTAAAACCTGTCAAAATAACTGATTGGTGAATGTAATGTAGCATCGTTTCTACATTTTTTCTAAGTGAAAGATTCGACGGCATACTTGGCTAACATTGGTAGCATGCTAGCGGTAACATACAGTGTATGCACAGTGGTTCATATACTTTAAAAAAAATAAATAAAAAAAATTGTTGGCCGCACAGCTGGCAGGCTTACCTTCATGTGCATATTCTTTCGGATTAGAGGGCGAAAAACAAACAACAAACCAAAAAAAAAACCCACATTTGCGCTGGAGTTTCTATCCATCCATAAAAGAAATGTATTTTCTCACACTGAACACTAGGGGGCAGACTCTGCACATTACACGGAATTGCAAAACTGCGGAAACCAGGTTTTATGCTTTGAATAAAGTGTTTTCGCTTCGTAACTCTGCTCTGGATTTACCAGCTGATGCTCCGGAAATTCTAAAACTACGTTTTCAGGCTGTTAACGAAAAAATCTCCAGCAAACCAACTCTTTGTTTCAGGTTGTTGAAAACTTAAATTCAATTAAAGACCAGACAAACATTTAAATAAATACAATGAAACTGTAGGAACGTCAGTGAATGGGATGTTTCTGAACTTTCTTTTCTCCTCTCAGAGGAACGGCGTGGACTTCAACACGGATCCTTCGACTGGAACTCAAACTGGTAAAATGGCTCAACTGGTTCATCAGCTGAAAACATGTTTCCTTCTCGTCTTACTCTCTCGTCGTGTTCAGGAAGTAAAGAAACACAAAATGTGTCTCCTTCCTCCATCCTGGAATTCCTGGAATTCCTGGAATCTGAACAAAAGTTGCAGTAAACAAAAACAAAAATGAACCTTTTCATCTGTAAGGCAGCGAATGTTTCCTTTCTAACATCTGTTCTTCATTCATGTATGAACCTAAAACAACACGAGCATCAGATGTGTCACTGACTTCGCTCCTCCTCTGTGACTCAGACGCTTGCTGTGTGATGGAGCAGAAAGATGAAGGAGGTCAGCAGATCGATTCACCGTGTGGCCTCCAGACGCAGCCGGGACAAGCCGGACTCTGCGAGTGAGTATCTGACCTGAGAGCAGCTACAGTCCAGTGAACGCCAGTCTGGGTTAGCTTTGTCTCACGTACACAGAAATGTGTCCACACGTGGTTTTAGCGCTGCAGAAGGAAAACACAGGAAACGCTCTGCCTTCGTTATATTTCCTTAAACCAATCACAGTCGCCTCAGGCGTCCCAGCAGAACATCGTCTCTGCTGTTAAAACGGCTAAATCTTCAAAGGAAAAGCTAACAGCTGCTAGCTGGTTTGTGTTATGTTAGCGACCAGGTTAGCATTAGGCTAAGTTGCCATTTTCAGCTAGATCAGCCTGCAGGTTACCTGCTCAGAGGTTGTTGTTGTTGAAACCAACAGACAGTGGAAGGACCTGTGATTGGCTGCCTCCAATAATCAGCTGGTGGCGGTCTTATACCCACAGTCTGCATCCAGTGAGTCACGCTAATGTTAGCCTGCTGGACAAGGTCCGGGGCAATAAACACAGGTGTCTGAGATCATGACGTACAGTCCACTCTCCTCTGGAGCGAACCTGGAAACATAAAGCTCTGATGTTTTACCAATACTAGTGTTTCATGGCAGTAGATTTTCTTTATTGGTCCCTAATAAAAAAACATACAGAAAATACAAAAAAATATGACCTCTTATCTCCTCTGTGCTCAGGATGAGAAGGTCACTGTCCCTTAACTTTGGCTCTTACTGTGTTAAAGTCACAGCTGCTCATTGACCCTCAGTTCTTTCTTGGTACGAACCCAAGTGTGTCTGCAGCATCGACTGCACAAACTGTCACGTACCAAAGCTGATAAAGGCTTGTTTACTTGTCCTCTGATCAGATAGTGAGAGTGATGCAGAAGCTGCATCTGAACTAGTATCAACAACAACACTAGAGTTCCTCAGTGGTTCTTCTCATCCTGAGCACAGAGGAGATAAGAGGTCATATTTTTTGTACCTTCTTCGTGATCGCAGTGTGTGTTCAGGGACCAATAAAGAAAATCTACTGCCATGAAACACTAGTATTGATAAAACATCAGAGCTTTATGTTTCCAGGTTCGCTCCAGAGGAGAGTGGACTGTACGTCATGATCTCTGACACCTGTGTTTATAGCCCTGGACCTTGTCCAGCAGGCTAACGTTAGCGTGACTCACTGGATGCAGACTGTGGGTATAAGACTGCCACCAGCTATTGGAGGCAGCCAATCACAGGTCCTTCCACTGTCTGTTGGTTTTAACAATGACGACCTCTGAGCAGGTAACCTGCAGGCTGATCTATGCTGAAAATGGCAACTTAGCCTAATGCTAACCTGGTCGCTAACATAACACAAACCAGCTAGCAGCTGTTAGCTTTTCCTTTGCAGATTTAGCCATTGTAACAGCAGAGACGATGATCTGCAGGGACGTCTGAGACGACTGTGATTGGTTTAAAGAAATATTAAGAAGCAGAAAAGGAGTTAAGAAGGCTGCAGAATGAAAACTGTGCCGTTAGATAACATTTGTGGCCGAGAAGGAAGGAACAGAGCTGTCTCTGGGGGACCCTGCGCTGCTGACGTTGGCTGCTGTCTCTTGGACTAAAAACAAACGCATTCTTTCCTCGTTGGGTCACTTTGGGTTTCAGACTTTAGGTTTAAAGTTGTGCTGCCTCTTTGATGTGGCTTTAGTTTGTTAAGGAGATCCTGTGTTGAATTAAGTCTGTCTGAACGAACCCTAACATGTCTGAGTCCAGGCCTGAAGTGACATGTTGTGGATATTTCATATTATACTCGGTGCACAACAATAACAGCACAGTGAGCACAATGACTGCAAACAGCCCATAATAAATATCCCAAATATGTCCTGTGTGTGTTCTGCAGGAAGCACTACAGGGAGTACCTGGTGAGCCTGATAAACGCTCACTCTCTGGACCCGGCTCTGCTCTACGACGCCCACGAGCTGATCCGGGCCTGCGAGAGATACCAGGTGGACACGCAGCGAGGGGAGAACGAGGAGGACAACGCTTACCACGCTCGACTGCTCAAGGTGAGATGCATCTGCTCGCAGCGTCATTCAGCCCAAACGTCTGCACAGAAAGAGGACGGATGAGACTGAGAGAGGCTGAAGGTCACCGGATTAAAAAGCTCTGTGGATACGTTCATCTGTGTTTTAAGATAAAAACATGACGTGTGTGTTTTTGCCTCACAGAAACTGATGGAGGTCCCTCTGGGAGAAAAAGTTCCTCGTAACAAATGAAGGTTCCTCAGCAGAACGTCACCAGCCACCATGTTTTTCCTGTTTCTGTCATGAAGTTAACCTTTTCTTTCTGTCGGTCGTCACAAAAAACTGATCATCTGTTTCGTCTCAGTTTCACAAATGTCTGTTTTGAGAGTTGGGTCTTGTATGAATGTGACAGTTTGATGTTTTATCTTTTGCACTTGAAATAACTTTTATGTTGAAGATTTCTATCTGAACAATGTAGCAATAATGCACAAAACGGCCTGAAAACACAGAAATGAAACACATCCTCCATCTGAATGTCAACACTTTGTCAAAGACTCTTTCTGCTGTCTGAGTTTTTCTGTGATGGATGAATAAAACTCAATAAATACATAATACGAATACTCTGAAATGTGGATTTATTGATGCGCTTAAAGCAGAAGTAATAATAAGTGAAGCAGCACTACTCTAAATCATTTAATGTCAGATTGTTTATGTCACACTTAAATACGTATGCTTAATACTAATACTTAAATACTCTGTGTAGTCTTTATACTGCATGAACAGTGGTGGAATGTAAGTATTTTTGACTTTAAGTGCTTCTTCCATTTTCTCCTCCTTACACTTCAACATAGTTTAGCCTGAGTTGTACTTTGCACTTCTGTTTGTAAATCAAATCAAACAAATCTTTACTTTTTTATCAGAAGGCTCATGGCCTTTATAATTAAACAAAAAGGGCATTTGAGGATTTTTATCAAAACCACTTCAATGTAAATAAGTAATAGACTGTAAGATCTTGGATAAATGAATGTATTCTCACGTTAATAATCCTGTGATTAAGGCACAAAAGGCGTTTAAAATCCCATAAATGCTTGAGCTCAGAGGAGTAAATCCCTCAGAAACATATTACACAACATGAACATAAGATTGTAAGTGAAAACTATAAAATAATGAATGAATTGAGGACTTAATGAGGACGTCAGCCTGCTCTGGTCGTGTAGATGTAATTGGCCTGTGTGCTCTCTGTCGCCCCTGGCGGCGGCGCGCGGACAGTTTCCGTAAAGTCACGTGATTTCTGGGAAAAGGAGCGTCTGCTGAGAGGCTGCAGAGTCCGGAGCGCAGAGCCGGAGAGCAGACAGCACAGTCCGCACGCATCACGGAGGAAACGCAACCGAGGTAAACGAAACTCAGCTCGACTTCCTTAATTCAACACCTTCACGTCTATATTTGATTAACCTATAAATATGACCAACGGGTGAGCGCGGGGTGATTTGTTGTCCTAAACCAGACTGCCTTTAAAAACCTGCTGATTTTAGAAACAGAGTTTTTGCGTAACAGTAGTTTGTTTGACGTCTCGGAAGCATCAAACTAAAACTGTGAGTTTAAATCCGATAATCACATGAAAACAAGTCGACGTTTAAACGCTTTTTCTTCTTCTCACTGTTGTTTTTTAATGTTAGTGATGAAGAAAGTGTGATGAAGGAGGCAGAGGAGGGACGTGTTGTGACACGCAGCTGATGGTGCTTGTTTGTTGTTGTCTGTTTGTCTTTGTGTTGGTAGTTTTTTAAGAGTCATGGCAGCAGGGAGAACGCGCTCCACGCGCAGACTGCGCTCCTGGATCGTCGAACAGGTGTGTGTGTGTTGGGGATGAGGGAGGGGGTGAGGAAGAGAGAGAGGGAGGGGGAGAAGGAAAGGGAAAGAGAGAGAAGGGATGGCCTCCAGCTCTACGCTGCTCATCAGGGGTGAAACGATGCATTCACATCCTCCACTGCAGTAAAAGTACTCGCACCACACTGAAAATACTGCTGTAAAAATGTATTCAAAGTAAAAGTACTCAGAGGACAACCCTGTTACACACGACATCATCAGATCATCACGTTAAAGCAGGATTTTATATATATATTTTTTTTTATACTCTGGATGAATCTGATTATTATTTTCTATATTTGTCGATTTAAGAAGAACTCTAAGGATTATCAGAGGAGTTTTAATTGATGCATCAGTTAACTGTCATTTGATTGGCTAATCGTCCCTGCACTTGAACATTTTTATGTTTTGTGTGCAAACGTCTGTAAAGTATCTGCAGCTGTGGTTGAGTGTGGAGGAGTGGAGTATGTCCCTCTGAAACGTGGTGACTGGAGAGGAAAACACCAACAGAAATCTGAAGTAGATGAAACGTGAGGATGGTCGTCAGCCCTGGACGCCGTCTCTCAGGCGGGACGGTGAAGACACTGTTCAGATTTGTGTTTTGTTGCAGGTCAGCAGCGGGAAGTATCCTGGTCTGGTGTGGGACGACGAGGCCAAGACCATGTTCCGCATCCCGTGGAAACACGCGGGGAAACAGGACTTCCGTAAGGACGAGGACGCCGCCATTTTCAAGGTCACGATGCACCTCTCGCCGAACTCCCACAAGACGACACATCCGCATAGCTAAGACTCTCTGAAACGACCGTCTTTCTGTCCCCTGCAGGCGTGGGCAGAGTTCAAAGGGAAGCTGACCGACGGGGTTCAGGACAACCCGGCGTCCTGGAAGACCCGCCTGCGCTGCGCCCTCAACAAGAGTCCGGAGTTTTCGGAGGTGATGGATCGAGCCCAGCTGGACATCTCGGAGCCCTACAAGGTCTACCGGCTGGTCCCCATCAGCGAGCAGGGTGAGACTCCGCCACATCCACCCAACACACTGCAGTCAGGTGTAAAGACGTCCGACACGGAGCTTTCCTGAACTCTTCACGCAAGCAGAAGAGCTCTTACTGAAACATTATCACATTAAAAATTTGCAATTGGCAGCAAACGTTTGGCTGGAAAAACACAGAATCTTCATACAATAACACCTCCAAGTCAAATATTAGGTAAAACCAACAAAAACAACAGTATCGTGCTGCGTTTAAGAGCCGACAGAAAGCTCCGACATCTGAGATCCAGCGAAGTCAGCTTGTATCTGAATGTGGCTGAACTCAGTCTGTTTAAAGACACAAGCAGGAAGTGAGTTCCTCATGAACGGCATTTCAAAATAAAGCAAACTCAACCCGAAACCCGACTCCAGCAAACACACACTCAGTCTGCAGAGCCTCACATTTCACAGTTAAAAGCCCACAGGCTGTACGGCACTGTGGTTTCATCACGCGTTTGCAGCTAATACACGTTCACTCGGAGGTCCGTCAGCATCTCTGCTGCAGTATTAAACTAATCGTCATTTATTTCCTGCGTTTGTGATGAAGAACGAGCGGCGGTTTCCACAGACGCCCTGACATATTCTGATAAGTCTATCAGCAGCAGCAGGAGGATTTAAACGCAGCACAGAGCCAAAGAGACGCCTCGATGTTCGACGGCGGCTCAGTATTAATCAGATATCACAAATTGTAACATTGTGCTGCACGTGTAACATTTGTAACAGTGTAACAAACATGTGCAACATATCGCAGTAAAATGGTGTTTTAACTGCGTCTCGGGAGACAAACCTCAGCAACCTTTCAGTGCTTTGTTTCTGCTGCACTGTATCATCTGACTGTGTCAGCCTGGCTGATGTCAGCTGGGAAGTATTCACAGGCTTTGCTCTCTGATCGCAGTATTTCACTGTTCCTGGATACTAGAATCACTATTACAGTACTGTGACTGAGTGTAACTCCTGTCTGAGGCTTTCAAACCCGGTTTACTGTGTGCAGGACTTACATAACGAGCCCAGCCTTAATGTAGACGCTGACCCAGTGAGACGAGGCCAAAGTGCAGCTCTGACACAACAGATCAACACACAACAGTACATTCACTGCTTTGAAAGTACATGTAGTGCAATGAAAGTACATGCACTGATGAAATACTGTGATGTAAGTACATGTACCGCGGTGGGAGCGGCCCTTCCTGCGTCACGGATCAGCGTGTGTTGCGTCTGCTCAGGTGTGTTGATTCCTGAGAAGAAGTGCAGAGTAAAAGCCACCAAGAGGTCGAAGAGGAGGAGGAGGAGGAGCAGCAGCAGCAGCGACTCAGAGAGCGACGAAGACGTCAGCCAGGTGAAGCAGATAAAGACAGAGGAGGTGACGTCACAGCTGGTGAGTTTGTGGTCACATGACCGAGGGGAGGGGCTAAAAGAGATCAGACTTTTGGGGGCTCACTCAAAAACCTTCGTCCCCTCAGAGCGCCGAGGACACTCTGCTGTGGAGCAGCGCCCCCGCCCTGACCGAAGACCCGCCTCACTTCACCGCCACCATCCACGCCGACGGTGAGTTCGACCCCTGCAGCGGTTTTCCCGCTGAACCCGGTCTGATTTAACCAATCACATGATCCCAAAACAATCAGCTGATCTGTGGCTCTTCTCCCTCCGTCTGTCGCTCCGCAGCGGTCGATGAGATCACGCTGGACGTGCGGATCGAGGAGAGCGTCCCCGCTCCGACGGAAGGTAATAAACTCAGCTCGTTATTTCTTATTAAACTGAGCTTTTATTTTGAAAGGTCAAGCACCTGTTTGCCTCTTCCTGCTTTGATCCTCTGTGTGTCCGTGCCTCCAGCCCAGGACTCCTTCAGCGTGGTGGTTCATTATTTAGGCCAGGAGGTTCTGCGGCGTCAGATCCAGGGCGCAGACGTCAGGATAACGTACCTGCCCTCCTCCCTCGTCCCGCCGACGCCGGCCGTCCTGAAGGGCAGGTTCCCTCGTATCCCGCTGCCGGAGCCGTCCTCCACGCTGCCGGCCGGCCCCGAGCTGCAGGCCCTCTTCACCCTGCTGCCCTTCATGGAGAAAGGGGTGGTGCTGACCTCCACGCCGCAGGGCGTGTACGGCAAACGCTTCTGCCAAGGGCGGGTCTTCTGGACGGGGCCGCACACGACCACGCAGGGGCTGCACAAGATGGAGAGGAACACGGAGCCGGTGCTGCTCTTCAGCAAAGACGTCTTCAAGCAGCGTGAGTCCACTCGCTGTGCATCGATTAATCCGCTCAGTCCATCAGTGATGGTGTGTTAAAGCGTCTGTTTCAACCGAAGTTTGGACAAATGCATGAAACACTGTCCACGTTTTTAGTGCTCATATATGATCAGAAACTAATATATTTATGGTTTTGAAATATTGATTAGCTAAAACAAGGGATTTGATGACCCCGTCTTTTAAATTGGAATATTAAGTTGAAAGCTCATCTTCAGCCCTGCTCAGTTTGTCCATATCAGACATCAAACCAGCGAGATTTGACTCACTTTCAGCTGTTTCAGTCTGAGTTTGAGTATTTTTCTGTTCCTCGCCATCAGAACTGGATCACTTCCGGACAAACGGCGGCGAGCCTCCCCAGTGCGGCATCACGCTGTGTTTCGGAGAAGAGCTGAGCAACACTGAAGACCCGTCCAGGAAGCTCATCATTGTCCAGGTGAATGCTCTTTATGTACGAAACATCTGCACCGTCGCTGTTTCAGACCAGCGTTCCAGTTATCTGAATACTTTAATTACTCAGTCAATTAGTGATTGATCAAAACTTTGATTTAAAGGTCCAGTGTGAAGGATTGAGGTGGATCTAATTCCAGAAATGTAAGTAAAATATTCATGATCCTCTGAAAATAAGAATATCGGAGTTTTCGTTAGCTTAGCGTGAGCTGTCCTCCATGTTTCTACAGTAGCTCAGAAAGGACAAACCAAACTCTGTGGAGGGACGTCAGCACACGATTGACAAGTGAGGAATGAGCTGGGTGCAGTCTGCAGCCTCACCACTAGATGCCACTAAATCCCACACTGGACCTTTAAGATACTAAACGTGACCCTAAAAGACCCACATGTGGGTTTTTTTGAGCCGTTCGGATCCTCAACGCATCTGTTCCCCGTAAAGAATAAGAACATTACCTCCACCTGTCCCCCCCCCCACAGATCGGTCTACCGTGGGCAGAGCAGCAGGTCCAGAACGCTCAGTCCATGTTCGAGTCCATCAGCATCCTCCAGTCTCTGGCCAGTCAGTCTCCGCTGGGAGAAATCACTCTGAACCTGGTCACCGTGGCCGCACCCACGACCGAGAGCGCCGCCTGTGGGTCCGCCTGAGCGCCGGCGGGACGGGGTTTCGTTCCAAAATCAAAGACACGCCCACTTTACAACCAGTCTCACAGAGTGAGAGCAGACAGGGCTGAGGGCAAGCTTAGCACATTTCACAGTAAAAGCATCATCTGAGGTGAGTTTTTGGACCAAATTAAAACCACTGACTTTGATAAATAGATGTCAAAATAAGAGCCTGTAGTTTGTGTGGTAGTTTTATTTTTCCTCATGGCTCAGCCCTGACAGACAGCTCAAAACTGAGAGACCGATGACAAAAACAAGCAAAACACCAAACAGGAAATGAAAATATTGGACATTTATTTGCCCTGAAAATGGATGCAGAGATTTGCTTGAAGCACTACACGTAAACCAACACTGAGGTCGTCTTCAGAGTCATCTTCTTTTATGTGTCATGTGACAGGAAGTTTATCTCGTGGTTAGTGCATATTTCACCTGTTTGTACATTTTATATGAACGTACCGATTGATTGATTGATTGTTAGCTGCAGCTCGAGTTGTGTTTCTGTTGGTTCTCTAGAAACGTGATGTTGTCTGTTTTACTGTAAGCCGGTGGTTCCCAACCTGTGGGTCGAGACCCCCAGGCGGGGTCGCAAGTTACATCTGAGGGGCCATCAGTTGTGGATTCCTGGATCATTGTGTGGATTTTTAGATTTTTTTAAGAATTCAAATGAAAGAAAGGAGTCACTTTGGGATAAACCGGTTCTGGGCAGCTGGTGATGATTGTGCTTCCACTGCAGCGCTATAAAAACCACGATGCTGCACTTAACTCCGAGTAGATCAGTAGAGTAGTTGTCGTCGTGAGCAAAGATTTATCTCATAAAATCAGGTTTGCAGCCGTGAATCCTCAGAGAGCGAGCGCAGACTGATTCTGACACAGAACGCTTCAGCGCGAACGTCCTGCGGTAAAAATACTCAATGCTGAAGCTCAGAATATTCGGGTTTTGTTGAGGCATTTACACGATTTGATGCTCATTATCTTTAAGTTTGGCGTGGCTGCTCCTCGTTAACTGTTTCTGGACATTTCTTCTTGACGAACAACGTCAGTTTTGTCAAGTTTGCTACTAACGCACCAGCAATTCAGGCTGGGAATACTGAAAATTAGAAAACACAGCAACACAATGAAGTTATTTTAACAGCAAAAAGTCGGTTTTCAAGGCAAAATAAAAAGTGGCTCAATGTCTCTAAACGCTGCAAAACAAACAGTGTTCAGCAAAAGAGTCGATTGTAGTGACAAACACATTCACAGCTTGACTTTAACCTCCGTACTCTGCATCAACAAACACTGTGAACATGTCATAGGCTGCTTATAACACACTATAATGAAGCTGGATGCATGTTGATAAACTGCTTAGAAGTCCTCAACTATTACTTTTGGCATCTTCTGAACAACACAGACAAAAACACACTGAACCTTTCGGGCTTCAACATATTTGTATTTACTGCAGGACATTTGTGTTGGAAGGTGTTTCTGTTATTTTGTCCACCCCTACATTGGAATGACAGTGATACAGTAGCACAGGACGAAGAGAGAGCAGGAACAGCTCGGGTGTGCTGCAGTAATGGTCGAAGGTGTTTTTAAGGTGGATTTTCTGTTGAACTCAGCGGAGTGTTGGGCTGAACCACAATGCACACGCTGGGGGGGGCGGGATCTACCAAACTGTAAATATTTTGTTATTTATGCATGTTCTATGTTATATCTCTGCCCACTTGAGAGAAAGCATTAAAATAAATGTATTCCTGGAGCGTGTGCTTGTGTGTGTACATGATTGATGACGTCGGCTCAGAACATAAATAAACTCGTACAAACTGACGCCGCGCCTCCCGCTACATGCTCCCGTTGGCCGGCGAGGCCAGCTCTGCTATCTTGGTGTTCAGTTTCTGATTGGTCCAGTCCTTTGTAATGTCGTCCAAGTGGCTGTCAAAATCCACCAATAGCGAGTGATCGCCGGACTCCAGCATCTGACTGGCTATCGCCCGGGTCTCCTCCCACTGCCTCAGCATGATCCTGCAGAGGAGAAGGACAGTCTGTCAGTGGACGCTCCACAAACCCGCAACTATTCAACTACTGGACAAAAAGACAGGTTTGAGTGAATCTGTCACGGCCGACCAATCGGCAGCAGATCGTGGACGACAGTCAGGCATCAAACCCGTGCAGCGTGACATGCTAACGACTAGCATCTGGGACACCCCGGCAAAAAATTAGCATGTCAGAATTTTTTGTCTTCCCAGAATGTGTTCCTTAGCGTCGACCAATCAGGTGCTTTCTCCAGAGAGCAGTAAGGTCACCGTGGTGAAGAGGAGGGACGCTGCTGTTATGCTGCTGGACAGCGTCCACACTGTCGTCCCACGAGCGCATCATTTGTTTTGTTTATTTCACTGCACAAGAGCGTCAGCATCGCACACAAAGCTTCTGTCACTGTGACGGACAACTGCTTCACCCGCCTCCCTAACCTTTGAACTTGTGCATGATCGTGAAAAAAGACGTGCTGTGATTGGTTGGAGTCTTACGCGTCGTGAGACTCGTGAAAAATAAGAACCCTGTGTAGTCTGCTGCCGACATTACGCGGAAATAAAAACATTTCATCTTCATCTGTAATGAATCTGTGCGCCTGTAAAGCACAAGTGACGTTCTGAAAGATCACGAATAACCAGTCAGACTACAGACAGACAGCTGGGGGGGACTGCAGACAGGAAGGTGTGTTTAGAGCCTTCAGTCAACTCACGTATGTTTGTCTTTGAGCACCCATCTTGAATCTTTGCGCTCGTACATCACGATAGGAGGAACCCGATACTCTGGAGACATCTTACTGCCGTCAAGCTGTGAAGTTAAACAGAGAAATGCATCCAGTGAATTCATGAAACTGATTGTTTTCTCCTTTATGAAACAACAACAGAGACAAAAAGAGAAATGCACTGTGCAGGTTGTGTTAAGAGGATGGCATTAAAACAAAGGGCATTAGTTCTTACCATTAACAAAACAGCGTTGTCAAACTGCTCAGAAATCTTATCGGCTATCTTCAGTGCACACGGTGTCGGGCTGCCGGGTTCAGAGGATGAAAACAGATTAAATGGAAAGCTGGAAAACGCTGCATCTTTCTGTGATTAGCACTGTCGTGTGTGTTCTGTGAGGCATCAGGCAGGAAACTCACCTACTATCTGATACGCAGGCATTAGCTTGATAGTATCCCACAATCCTCTGCTGAGTCTGTGAGCACCACACATCCACCTGAGACAGGAGAACAGACACCTTGAAACATCATTTACATCAAATGCAAAACTTCCTCTGCAGGAAGTCAGATTCATCAGCAAGTGATGTGAAATATTAACGCACTAGCTTGTCTCAGTTTAGGCTGACATTCGGGCAGATACAGGTTTGTTTCCTGGGCTTTTTATGATTTGCCATTTGTGGCAGCAGAGATTTGCTCTGCAGAGGACAGAACAACGTCCAGCTGCCTGGACAGTCTGTCGTCTTTTGGGTTGACACACGCTAGCAGCTAATTACACGTACGCATTTAGACTTTGACTGTGAAGATACCAAACTTTGCACTACACCTGTCAGCAGGTGCCTTACCTGTGTGAGGGCCAGCTGAGTGATGGGAGCCAGGGGCAGGTGCGAATGGAGCAGCGGTACGCAGTCCGTCACACACACAGCGCCGCCTGTCGGGCTGGACGACAACAGCAGCCCGTTGATGCTGCACCGCGGAAAGAGACAGGCGTGCAGGTACATCTTCACATAAGCCCGACAGGACAGCTCCACCTCGCCCATGATGACTACTGAGAGGACAAGAGGAGACAAAGCACTGACATATGGCTTCCAAAGAGCCCAGAGGAGGCTAAATGTACCGAAGTAACACATATGAACTACAACAGTGACTTTCCCAAACAGAAGAACCAGCAGTCCTCTCAGCGCAAATCTTTACACAAAACCAGAATAAATCTTCCCCCGTGGTTGTGTTTTATCAGCTGAATGTGGCGAACTAGCGTTAGTTAACTGACTGTTAGCTCGATAGTCCAGCTAGCCGGCTGCTGTTGCTAGAATATGTATTAGCATTAGCGTACTAGCAAACCAAGCAGAGCTAAATCACGTCTTACCTCAAAAAGAATATAACGCAGTAACCGTAGTGTCAAACAAAATGCGTATTTTCCGATTTTCAAAGATATCGGTTCATCTAGGTTTCTATGGTTTTTTTTTCCCAACAGCGAACTATTTCACTGGACGGCTAAATAAACAGCGTCTGAACGGCTACTTCTGGTCCAGCCCGGAAAAGCGAATTTCAATTATCTGATTGGTGGAGACGCCACAAATCTGTCATTCAATTGGAGCAACAAGGTGCCAATCATTTTCCCTACCTTCTTCAGCTGTTGTACAATGCTCACGTTCGACAGCAGTACTCCATCTAGCGGTCAGGATGTATAATGGAAAATCAGGTCTGAGTGTAAAGCAGGGTGGTCAAACTCACTGCCCTCAAAGAGCCGGATGTAACTATAAGAATATAAATATAACGGCTCCTTAACATATTGTTAAACAACTGTTTTCTGGATTTGATTATTCAAGTGTACAGATATTGTAGATGCATTTACAGAAAAGTAATATATGTAAGCACATGCTTGTGTTACAACAAATCCCTTTAATTTATCAGGTTAAGTAAGTCACAAATTCTACTCCATCACAAGACATAGCAGCTTTTCTCCTTGAAGCACAAACATGTATTTGTTTTGCTTTCCCATTTTTCATTAAATCATCTTCCCTCTGCATCAATTTCTCTTTGATCCTTTTCAACTCCATCACTTGTTAGAAAACCACTTTAAACACCAATATGGAAAAACTGCACTCTAGTGGCAGGTTGTCATTTTGCTGTTGGACAACTTGCCTCAAGAATTATGCTTGCAAACCCTTAGATCAAAGATGGTTGACATTTTATATTCAAGTTTGTCCCAAACCTGTCCTTAAAGATGCACTTGTAATGAGCTCTTGGAAAACAGGAAGATTTCCTGACCAAGTCTACTTTGTACCTACTGTTCAAAGTCATTTAACTTCACCCTCAGTAGGTAAAACTACTTTAAGTCTAACACGGTGCATCAGAGCATCTCCTCAGCCCATTTTTGACTTGGAATAAAGTTCTGGCAAATGAATGTCAAGATAGAATGTATAGAAATTAATTAAATGCTGCATTACACAGAATTGCTGCATGATTAAACATCCCCATGAACAGACCCAGTGGTCTGACATTCAGAAACATCAAGACGTCAGAATTCAAGGTTAATTTATTGATTTTCAAGTCAATACAACAGCTCAGTTGAAAATAGTCTTTGAAGAATCTTGACTGCTGGGCCTGAAACAAACAGGATTAAGGTCAGACAATGGGAAAAAGCTAAATCAGTTGTCAGCCAAGTTTAAGTACATACCCTGCCCATTGCACCCCTGGGTTTGACTGAAGTCCATAGCCATATCCATAAACAGCAGGAGCATTGTACCTGGAAGAAATTCAAGTAGCTAATTTATTCACTGATGTGAACAATGTTTATGAATGTGCCAGTGATGACTGCTTACCTATTTGAAGCCATCTGGGGACCAGCACCATGGGCAAAAGTTGGATAATCATGTGGCTGGTCAGAAACTTGATACCACTGAGGCTGGTAGTTGGGCTGTTGGGGCCTCTTGGATGGGTAGCTGGGCTGCTGGGGCACCTGTGGCTGTTGGGGCCTCTGGGATAGGTAACCAGGCTGCTGGGGCCTCTTTGATGGGTAGCCAGGCCGCTGGGGCACCTGTGGCTGCTGGGGCACCTGTGGCTGCTGGGGCCTCTTGGATGGGTAGCCAGGCTGTTGCTTGGGAGGGTAGCCGGGCTGCTGGGGCACCTGGGGCTGTTGGGGCCTCTTGGATGGGTAGCCAGGCTGCTGGGGCACCTGTGGCCGCTGCTTGGATGGGTAGCCGGGCTGCTGGGGCACCTGTGGCCGCTGCTTGGATGGGTAGCCGGGCTGCTGGGGCACCTGTGGCCGCTGCTTGGATGGGTAGCCGGGCTGCTGGGGCACCTGTGGCCGCTGCTTGGATGGGTAGCTGGGCTGCTGGGGCACCTGTGGCTGTTGGGGCCTCTGGGATAGGTAACCAGGCTGCTGGGGCCTCTTTGATGGGTAGCCAGGCCGCTGGGGCACCTGTGGCTGCTGGGGCCTCTTGGATGGGTAGCCAGGCTGTTGCTTGGGAGGGTAGCCGGGCTGCTGGGGCACCTGGGGCTGTTGGGGCCTCTTGGATGGGTAGCCGGGCTGCTGGGGCACCTGTGGCCGCTGCTTGGATGGGTAGCCGGGCTGCTGGGGCACCTGTGGCCGCTGCTTGGATGGGTAGCCGGGCTGCTGGGGCACCTGTGGCCGCTGCTTGGATGGGTAGCCGGGCTGCTGGGGCACCTGTGGCCGCTGCTTGGATGGGTAGCCGGGCTGCTGGGGCACCTGTGGCCGCTGCTTGGATGGGTAGCCGGGCTGCTGGGGCACCTGTGGCCGCTGCTTGGATGGGTAGCCGGGCTGCTGGGGCACCTGTGGCCGCTGCTTGGATGGGTAGCCGGGCTGCTGGGGCACCTGTGGCCGCTGCTTGGATGGGTAGCCGGGCTGCTGGGGCACCTGTGGCCGCTGCTTGGATGGGTAGCCGGGCTGCTGGGGCACCTGTGGCTGCTGGGGCCTCTTGGATGGGTAGCCGGGCTGCTGGGGCACCTGTGGCTGCTGGGGCCTCTTGGATGGGTAGCCAGGCTGTTGCTTGGGAGGGTAGCCGGGCTGCTTGGGCACCTGTGGCTGTTGGGGCCTCTTGGATGGGTAGCCGGGCTGCTGGGGCACCTGGGGCTGTTGGTGCCGCTTGGATGGGTAGCCGGGCTGCTGGGGCACCTGTGGCCGCTGCTTGGATGGGTAGCCGGGCTGCTGGGGCACCTGTGGCCGCTGCTTGGATGGGTAGCCGGGCTGCTGGGGCACCTGTGGCCGCTGCTTGGATGGGTAGCCGGGCTGCTGGGGCACCTGTGGCCGCTGCTTGGATGGGTAGCCGGGCTGCTGGGGCACCTGTGGCAGCTGCTTGGATGGAAAGCTTGGCTGCTGGGGCACCTGTGGCAGCAGCTGGGATGGGAAGCTAGGCTGCTGTGGCAGCTGCTGGGATGGGAAACTAGGCTGCTGGGGCACCTGTGGCAGCTGCTGGGATGGGAAGCTAGGCTGCTGGGGCACCTGTGGCAGCTGCTTGGATGGGAAGCTAGGCTGCTGGGGCACCTGTGGCAGTGGCTTGGACGGGAAGCTAGGCTGCTGGGGCACCTGTGGCAGCTGCTTAGATGGGAAGCTAGGCTGCTGGGGAACCTGTGGCAGCTGCTTGGATGGGAAGCTAGGCTGCTGGGGAACCTGTGGCAGTTGCTTGGATGGGAAGCTTGGCTGCTGGGGCACCTGTGGCAGCTGCTGGGATGGGAAGCTGGGCTGCTGGGGCACCTGTGGCAGCTGCTGGGGTGGGAAGCTAGGCTGCTGAGGCACCTGTGGCAGCTGCTGGGGTGGGAAGCTGGGCTGCTGAGGCACCTGTGGCAGCTGCTGGGATGGGAAGCTAGGCTGCTGGGGCACCTGTGGCAGTGGCTTGGATGGGAAGCTAGGCTGCTGGGGCACCTGTGGCAGCTGCTGGGGTGGGAAGCTGGGCTGCTGAGGCACCTGTGGCAGCTGCTGGGGTGGGAAGCTGGGCTGCTGAGGCACCTGTGGCAGCTGCTGGGATGGGAAGCTAGGCTGCTGGGGCACCTGTGGCAGTGGCTTGGATGGGAAGCTAGGCTGCTGGGACACCTGTGGCAGCTGCTTGGATGGGAAGCTCGGCTGCTGGGGCACTTGTGGCAGTTGCTTGGATGGGAAGCTTGGCTGCTGGGGCACCTGTGGCAGTGGCTGGGATGGGAAGCTAGGCTGCTGGGGCACCTGTGGCAGTGGCTGGGATGGGAAGCTGGGCTGCTGAGGCACCTGTGGCAGCTGCTGGGGTGGGAAGCTGGGCTGCTGAGGCACCTGTGGCAGTGGCTGGGATGGGAAGCTAGGCTGCTGGGGCACCTGTGGCAGTGGCTTGGATGGGAAGCTAGGCTGCTGGGACACCTGTGGCAGCTGCTTGGATGGGAAGCTCGGCTGCTGGGGCACCTGTGGCAGTGGCTGGGATGGGAAGCTAGGCTGCTGGGGCACCTGTGGCTGATGAACTGTTTCCACTACCTGTAGGGGTGGATGTATTAAATATTGCAATTCTTTTAACAACATTCAACTGTGGTTCCTTTTACTCAGTTTCAGTCTGATAACTTGGTATCAGTAGCTACTTGCCTTATTTGCATTTGGGATTGAATCACCACCAAGTGGCCCAGTGCTCCATGAAGATTCAACTCCAGTGTTAGAGCCACTTGAAACTGGTTGAAAGCCTACAGCTGGCACACCAGTATCTCCATAGTTCTTAGATCCAATACTCAAAGCTGTTGAGAAAGTATTTTAGTCTATGTATATTATCAACTAAGAAGCTCCACAATTTGACTAAACTTACCATTTGCTTGATGTCTTCCAACAACTAGCAAGGACAACAGCAACCATCTAAAAAAGACATCCAAGTTACTGCATGCTTCAGTAATGAGTTCAACAAACACATAAACACATTCAAAACTTACCTTAAGAGAAACCCCATGGCTTCAGCCACAGTTGTAGGCCAATGAAGCAGCAAACACACGTCTGGCAGCACCTACCAAACCACACAACTGAGCCAGTATGAGAACAATAAGTCAGTGAGAGTCCACTGGAGCTCTTTATAAGCCGTCCTCTCCTAATTTGCTGATTAACTGAACACAGGTGCCAGTAGTTCAATTGGAGCAACAAGGTGCCAATAATTTTCCCTACCTTCTTCAGCTGCTGTATAATGCTCGCGTTCGACAGCAGTACTCCATCTAGCGGTAAGGATGTATAATGGCAAATCAGGTCTGACAGTGTGAAGCAGGGTGGTCAAACTCACTGCCCTCAAAGGGCCAGTTGTATGTAAGACTGTATAAATATAACAGCTCCTTAACATATTGTTAAACATCTGTTTTCTGGATTTCATTACTCAAGTGTACAAATATTGTAGATGCAATTACAGAAAATTGCAATTACAGAAAAGTAAGAATATATGTTATAACAAATCGCTTTAATTTATCAGGTTAAGTAAGTTACATATAATTACATAAATTCTACTCCTTCATCACTGACACTGGCTCATCCATTCATTTTCTATACCGCAAGAGGCGGGGTACACCCTGGACCGGTCACCAGTTGATCGCAGGGCAACATACAAGACAAACAACCATTCACACACACACTCACACCTAGGGGCAATTAGAGTTGCCAATTAACCTAATGAGCATGTTTTTGGTCTGTGGGAGGAAGCCAGAGTACCTGGAGAGAACCCACGCATGCACAGGAAGAACATGCAAACTTCACACAGAAAGGCCCGGCCCGGGATCGAACCGGCAACCTTCTTGCTGTGAGGCACGCACACTACCTGCTGCGCCACTGTGCTGCCCCTTTTAAAAATAATTTAAGGTAAAACATGCAATTTACTTTAGATCAAATAGAACTGTGCTGTGCAGAAGAGGGTGCCATAAAGTCTATAGTGCCCTACAATCACATGTCCTGTTGTAATCAGGAAATCTAAGTTGGTGTGAAACAGGCTGGTGTGTTATGTTGGACAACTTGCCTCAAGAATTATGCTTGCAAACCCTTAGATCAAAGATGGTTGACATTTTATACCCATGTTCTCAGAACTCCTCCACTCCCTGCATGTCCCAAACCTGTCCTTAAAGATGTACTTGTAATGAGCTCTAAGAAAACAGGAAGATTTCCTGACCAAGTCTACTTTGTACCTACTGTTCAGAGTCATTTAACTTCACCCTCAGTAGGTAAAACTACTTTAAATCTAACATGGTGCATCAGAGTATCTTCTCAGCTCATTTTTGCCTTGGAATAAAGTTCTGCCAAATGAATGTCAAGATAAAATGTATAGAAATTAATTAAATGCTGCTCTACTGGATGACACACTGACAAGTATGCAGGTGGACACCCCCTAGTGTCCTGGATTGTGGACTACCTGACTGGCAGACCACAGTATGTGCGCCTGCAACACTGTGTGTCAGACATTGTGGTCAGCAACACTGGGGCCCCACAGGGGACCGTTCTCTCTCCCTTCCTCTTCACCCTCTACACCAGAGACTTCAACTATTGCACAGAGACCTGCCACCTCCAGAGGTTTTCTGATGACTCTGCAATAGTTGGATGTATCAGCAAGGGTGATGATACAGGGCTGCTGTGGACAACTTTGTCACATGGTGTGAGCAGAACCATCTCCAACTAAATGTGGCAAAGACCAAGGAACTGGTAGTGGACCTGAGGAAAACCAAGGCACCGGTGACCCCTGTTTCCATCCAGGGGTCCCGTGTTGACATTGGAGGATAACAAGTACCTGGGGGTACATATTGAAAATAAACTGGACTGGGCAACGAACACTGACACTCTCTACAGGAAGGGCCAGATTCACCTCTATTTTCCTGAGGTGACTGAGGTCCTTCAACATCTGCCAGACTATGCTCAGAATTTTCTATGAGTCTGTGGCAGCTAGTGCTATTCTCTATGCTGTTGTGTGCTGGGGCAGCAGGCTGAGGATGGCAGTCACCAACAGATCTGCAAGGCCAGTGACATTGTGGGGATGTAATGTGAAAGGAGAAGGCTGAATAAGCTACAGACTATCTTGGACATCTCACACCCACCTCATGATGTGCTGGTCAGGCACAAGAGTTCTTTCAGTGAGAGACTCATCCCACCAAAACTCAGGACCAAATGCTACAGAAAAGAATTCCTGCCTGTGGCAGGAACCTGTACAACTCCTCTCTGAATGGCCCTTGCACTTTCAATGCCTCCAATACATTTTCCATTTTCACACCCAATCTTCAGTATGTGTATTTTTTGTATATTTTGTGTTATATACATATATTCTTAGTATAAATATCTTGTATGGAGCACTGCTACAAAAACAATTTCACCTCAGGGATCAATAAAGCAATCCTGAATTTAACAGAATTGTTGCAAGATTAAACTGATCCCCATGAACAGAAAATACTTTGTGTAAACCCAGTGGTCTGACATTCAGAAACATCAAGACATCAGAATTCAAGGTTAATTTATTGATTTTCAAGTCAATACAACAGCTCAGTTGAAAACAGTCTTTGAAGAATCTTGACTGCTGGGCCTGAAACAAACAGGATTAAGGTCAGACAGTATGAAAATGCTAAATCAGTTGTCAACCAAGTTTAAGTACATACCCTGCCCATTGCACCCCTGGGTTTGACTGAAGTCCATAGCCATATCCATAAACAGCAGGAGCATTGTCCCTGGAAGAAATTCAAGGAGCTAAATTATTCACTGATGTGAACAATGTTTATGAATGTGCCAGTGATGACTGCTTACCTATTTGAAGCCATCTGGGGACCAGCACCATGGGCAAAAGTTGGATAATCATGTGGCTGGTCAGAAACTTGAAACCACTGAGGCTGGTAGCTGGGCTGTTGGGACCTCTTGGATGGGTAGGCGGGCTGCTGGGGCACCTGTGGCTGTTGGGGCACCTGTGGCTGTTGGGGCCTCTTGGATGGGTAGCTGGGCTGCTGGGGCACCTGTGGCTGTTGGGGCCTCTTGGATGGGTAGCCGGGTTGCTGGGGCACCTGCGGCTGCTTGGATGGGTAGCTGGGCCGCTGGGGCCTCTGGGATGGGTAGCCAGGATGTTGCTTGGGAGGGTACCTGGGCTGCTGGGGCACCTGTGGCTGCTGCTTGGATGGGTAGCCAGGCTGCTGGGGCACCTGTGGCCTCTGCTTGGATGGGTAGCCGGGCTGTTGGGGCCTCTTGGATGGGTAGCCGGGCTGCTGGGGCACCTGTGGCCGCTGGGGCCTCTTGGATGGGTAGCCAGGCTGTTGCTTGGGAGGGTACCTGGGCTGCTGGGGCACCTGTGGCTGCTGCTTGGATGGGTAGCCAGGCTGCTGGGGCACCTGTGGCCTCTGCTTGGATGGGTAGCCAGGCTGCTGGGGCACCTGTGGCTGTTGGGGCCTCTTGGATGGGTAGCCAGGCTGTTGCTTTGGAGGGTAGCTGGGCTGCTGGGGCACCTGTGGCCGCTGCTTGGATGGGTAGCTGGGCCGCTGGGGCACCTGTGGCTGTTGGGGCCTCTTGGATGGGTAGCCGGGCTGCTGGGGCACCTGTGGCCGCTGCTTGGATGGGAAGCTAGGCTGCTGGGGCACCTGTGGCCGCTGCTTGGATGGGAAGCTAGGCTGCTGGGGCACCTGTGGCCGCTGCTTGGATGGGAAGCTAGGCTGCTGGGGCACCTGTGGCCGCTGCTTGGATGGGAAGCTAGGCTGCTGGGGCACCTGTGGCCGCTGCTTGGATGGGAAGCTAGGCTGCTGGGGCACCTGTGGCAGCTGCTTGGATGGGAAGCTAGGCTGCTGGGGCACCTGTGGCCGCGGCTTGGATGGGTAGCCAGGCCGCTGGGGCACCCGGGATGGGTAGCCAGACTGTTGCTTGGGAGGGTAGCTTGGCTGCTGGGGCACCTGTGGCAGCGGCTGGGATGGGAAGCTGGGCTGCTGGGGCACCTGTGGCAGCGGCTGGGATGGGAAACTAGGCTGCTGGGGCACCTGTGGCAGCGGCTGGGATGGGAAACTAGGCTGCTGGGGCACCTGTGGCAGCTGCTTGGATGGGAAGCTTGGCTGCTGGGGCACCTGTGGCAGCGGCTTGGATGGGAAGCTGGGCTGCTGGGGCACCTGTGGCAGCTGCTTGGATGGGAAGCTAGGCTGCTGGGGCACCTGTGGCAGCTGCTTGGATGGGAAGCTAGGCTGCTGGGGCACCTGTGGCAGCTGCTTGGATGGGAAGCTAGGCTGCTGGGGCACCTGTGGCAGCTGCTTGGATGGGAAGCTAGGCTGCTGGGGCACCTGTGGCAGCTGCTTGGATGGGAAGCTAGGCTGCTGGGGCACCTGTGGCAGCTGCTTGGATGGGAAGCTAGGCTGCTGGGGCACCTGTGGCAGCTGCTTGGATGGGAAGCTAGGCTGCTGGGGCACCTGTGGCAGCTGCTTGGATGGGAAGCTAGGCTGCTGGGGCACCTGTGGCAGCTGCTTGGATGGGAAGCTAGGCTGCTGGGGCACCTGTGGCAGCTGCTTGGATGGGAAGCTAGGCTGCTGGGGCACCTGTGGCAGCTGCTTGGATGGGAAGCTAGGCTGCTGGGGCACCTGTGGCAGCTGCTTGGATGGGAAGCTAGGCTGCTGGGGCACCTGTGGCAGCTGCTTGGATGGGAAGCTGGGCTGCTGGGGCACCTGTGGCAGCTGCTTGGATGGGAAGCTGGGCTGCTGGGGCACCTGTGGCAGCTGCTTGGATGGGAAGCTGGGCTGCTGGGGCACCTGTGGCAGCTGCTTGGATGGGAAGCTGGGCTGCTGGGGCACCTGTGGCAGCTGCTTGGATGGGAAGCTGGGCTGCTGGGGCACCTGTGGCAGCTGCTTGGATGGGAAGCTGGGCTGCTGGGGCACCTGTGGCAGCTGCTGGGATGGGAAGCTGGGCTGCTGGGGCACCTGTGGCAGCTGCTGGGATGGGAAGCTGGGCTGCTGGGGCACCTGTGGCAGTGGCTGGGATGGGAAGCTTGGCTGCTGAGGCACCTGTGGCAGTGGCTTGGATGGGAAACTAGGCTGCTGGGGCACCTGTGGCAGCGGCTTGGATGGGAAACTAGGCTGCTGGGGCACCTGTGGCAGTTGCTTGGATGGGAAGCTTGGCTGCTGGGGCATCTGTGGCAGTGGCTTGGATGGGAAGCTAGGCTGCTGGGGCACCTGTGGCAGTGGCTGGGATGGGAAGCTCGGCTGCTGGGGCACCTGTGGCAGTGGCTGGGATGGGAAGCTAGGCTGCTGGGGCACCTGTGGCTGATGAACTGTTTCCACTACCTGTAGGGGTGGATGTATTAAATATTGCAATTCTTTTAACAACATTCAACTGTGGTTCCTTTTACTCAGTTTCAGTCTGATAACTTGGTATCAGTAGCTACTTGCCTTATTTGCATTTGGGATTGAATCATCACCACCAAGTGGCCCAGTGCTCCATGAAGATTGAACTCCAGTGTTAGAGCCACTTGAAACTGGTTGAAAGCCTACAGCTGGCACACCAGTATCTCCATAGTTCTTAGATCCAATACTCAAAGCTGTTGAGAAAGTATTTTAGTCTATGTATATTATCAACTAAGAAGCTCCACAATTTGACTAAACTTACCATTTGCTTGATGTCTTCCAACAACTAGCAAGGACAACAGCAACCATCTAGAAAAGACATCCAAGTTACTGCATGCTTCAGTAATGAGTTCAACAAACACATAAACACATTCAAAACTTACCTTAAGAGAAACCCCATGGCTTCAGCCACAGTTGTAGGCCAATGAAGCGGCAAACGCACGTCTGGCAGCACCTACCAAACCACACAACTGAGCCAGTATGAGAACAATAAGTCAGTGAGAGTCCACTGGAGCTCTTTATAAGCCGTCCTCTCCTAATTTGCTGATTAACTGAACACAGGTGCCAGTAGTTGAAGGCAGGTGTGGCTAATTATCAGATAGGAGAGGTCCACTGCAGTATAGGGACTAGAAAATGCCAGTTCAGAGGCTTTCAGAAACTTCTAGATCTCTCTTGTTAGGTGTGTCCTTTTCACTGACCTACAGTCAGAAAGAGCATCTGTTCAGGTCCATCATCATGGCTTATTTCAGCCACTTTATAGAATATGATGGATTTTGAGTTCATGAGTTTTACCATAATTTAAAATATGTGATTCAGTAAATATCAAGAAGAGGGCAGAATAAACTCAGGGTGCAGAGAAACTGAACTTTCTACTTGATTGGGTTAGTGTCACTTAAACTAGTTTATTTTTCTCTGTTAAATACACAAGCATGAAAAATAAATCAGACAGATAAAGAAAGATATGTTGTCTGGCTTTAAATTATATATTACTCGACAGTTGGTGGACTTTCAACGAATCAAATAGTGTAAGAATAAACATACTGTTTATAAAATGATTTAATGTTTTGTATCAAGCTAAGAGAAGTCAACAAGTGTAGAACATGTGAACCGTTTACACCAGAAAAAAATAGTAAATATTGACACTTATATGTAGCAATACTGTGTAACATAATATAACGAATTGTATTATATGAGTATCGTAAATTATGCCGTATAATATGTGATAAAACATATGATTATTATGAAATTATCTTCCTTAATAAAAATATTTAAAATTATTTCATGAACGACGTTACGTGAACCAAAGAATGAGTTTTTTAGGCTGGTTTTCTAGTTATACGCGTTGACGTTTTAAGAACTACATTTCCCGTCAGAAGCCACGTTACGCAATCCAAACTCTACTTCCTGGATTTAAATTTCAAAATAAGACGTGATCGCGTGTTGTTCGCGATCGCTGCCGTGAGAGAGACTGAAGACCTAAAACCCAGTTAGTATTTTGAAATCAGGGTCATTCCTCCATGTTTCGTCGATCCCTGGCGGAGCCACCTATCGCCTGGGACCGGGGGAGTGGGATCCCATATGAGCGGTAAGCTCTGTGCAGGTACGGCGCCGCGATGAGGCTCCGTTTGGCCGGGGCCGTGCTGCTGTCGGCGGCCGCCTACTACGTTTACCTGCCGCTGCCGAGCGGCGTGAGCGAGCCGTGGAAGCTGATGCTGCTGGACGCGCTGTTCCGGAGCTTCATGCAGGCGGTGAGAGCTGAGGGATGCGCCGACAGGAGGGGAGAGGAGGACAGGTTGACGTGAGGGAAAACCGGGAGCTGGCAGGGTCAGAAAATGAGAGAAAAAACGAGAAATACAGAGGATTTAGACATTTACAGGCGGACAGAGCCAGAGCGGAATGTGCGTGAATGCATCAAGACAGGTGACAAAATATCAACAACGACTTCAAACAGGTGACACGAGGAAACACGTAATGATCAGCGCAGCATTTACCTGTAGGACAGCGTCACGTGGTCGGCCTATAGCTGAGGATATGTGACAGGACAGATTCACATTTTACAGGATTTGAAAATCATTGGATTCACAACATATAAGAGAAGAAGAAATTAGAGTAAAAGTCAAAACAGATTCAATGAGAACAAACATCTGAGTGTAGAATGAATGAATGAATGAATGAATGAATGAATGAATGAATGAATGTAACAGCTGAGACTGATTACAATAATACTCTGTATTAAACTGTAAAGCACTTCCTGTATGAAAGGTGCTTTACAAATAAAGTTTATCATTATTACACAGTAAGCAGGATACTGTACGATATACTGCACTCCAGTAACTTATAGTAGCTCAGAGCAGAGAATGCAGTATCATAGTAATAATAATGTTCAGTGAAGTACATGTATCTGTAAATTCTGTGATACTTTTTGATGAATTGAAGGATTATCTTCTACTTAATCATCCAAATACACCGAGATACTCGGTTTTCGTAGGACGGGACCTTTGAGCCTACATATGGAGGCGGTGTAACCAGCATGTGACCTCGGCCTCGTGCACATGCGACCTCATCCTCGTGCACGTGCGGCACAGCTCCTCTGTAATGATGAGCTCTAACTGAAGCTGCCGTTCACACACCCAGCTCTTCATCTCTGAAACGAGTTTGTCACACGCACTCGGTGAGCGGGACGGGTTTTCACGCCCTGCTCAGTTTCTGCCAGTTCTCCGCCTTAGTTCAGTGTTTTATAACCGACATGGTGGCAGGGCGAGAGTCCACAGGTCTGACGGTCTGGGGTGAACCCAGTGTGCATCCATTATCTCCTTTTGCTGCTGCTGTGTATTTGTACTCCACCGCAGCTCAGAGGCAAACGTTGTACTTTCTACTCCACTGCATTTATTAACAGTACAAAACACATCAACAGGTAAATGATAATGTAATATTATAGATCAAGATAAAGCTTTATTGATCCCTGAGGAGAAATTTAAAGATAAAGAACAGAAAGTCATTAAAATCAGCTTCGCCTTTCAGAGCTAAAGCGATGAACACATGAACGCATCACATGTTGTGAAACAGGCCATTCTGCATAATGAATGCTTTAACTCTGTGGTGTACTTTGTATTGTATGCTCATACTTTTGTACTTTTACTAGTAACAGAGTATTTCTACTCTGTGGTATTGCTGCTTTTCCTAAAGATCTCAGTGCTTCTTTCACCTCTGATTGAAGCATTGGTGCAGCCAGGAGACGCTCAGGAACGTTTCCTCAGGTTGCTTTGACACCTGAAGGCTTCATTCTGTCAATAAAGTTTTGATTTCAGCGCCTCTCTTCAGCCAGCAGAGCGTGTTTTACCTGACAGGTGTGTGTTTGTGCTTCCAGAGCGACGTGGCTCACGCGCTGGGCGTGTGCCACCGGGTGCACCTGTTGAACCAGGTGGTGTCCTGGGTGGAGGTGATCGAGGCTCGCTCCTGCCCTGCCGTGCACGTGACCGACTCCACGCTGGGTGGCGTGCCCGCCCGAGTCTTCCAGCCGAAGGGGGGGAAGCAGCTGAGGAGGGGGGTGTTGTACTTCCACGGTGGGGGCTGGGCCCTCGGCAGCGGACGTGAGTGCTGATTTCAAAACTCTGCAGAAAAGGAGGATTTTTGAGTTTCACGTCCACATTTAATGACGTCATGATGTCTCATCACTCGCCACAGGGATGCGATCCTATGACCTGCTCTGTCGGAAAATGGCAAAGGACCTGGACGCTGTCGTCATGTCTGTCGAGTAAGTTCTGTCACATCAGCAGGTAGATTAACCACCAACACTTTCCATGTAATGCAGCCGTTTCTCTTCGTGTCCTCTGGCTTCAGTTACCGTCTCGCTCCGGAGGCGGTGTTCCCAGACCAGTACCACGATGCGTTGGCAGCGTCACGGTCTCTCCTGTCCTCTCAGGTGTTAGAGCGCTACGGCATCGACCCAGAGAGGGTGTGTGTGTCCGGGGACAGCGCCGGGGGAAACCTGGCTGCCGCTGTGGCACAGGAGGTAGAAACACACACATTAACACACAAATATACACACACACAATCCAAATATCCAGTGAGCTGAGGTCTTAACCCTGAGTGTGTCCACAGCTCAGCTCTGACCGCAGCCTGACGGCGAGCTTCAAGTTGCAGGCGCTGATCTACCCCGTGCTGCAGGCGCTCGACTTCTACACGCCGTCCTACCAGCAGAACCAGGGCGTGCCCATCCTCTACCGGCCCGTCATGGCTCGCTTCTGGCTGCAGTACCTGGGCGCCGACGCCTCACTGGAGCCCCTGCTGCTCGCCAACAACCACAGCTCACTGGACCAGCCGGCCGTCAGCGCCAGCACCCGCTCCAAGCTGGACTGGACCACTCTGCTCCCAGCCGAACGCAGGAAGCGCTTCCGGCCAGTCGTCAAAGAAACGGGATCACCGGGGGTGATGGGCGAGGTGCCGGAGCTGATGGACGTGAGGGCGGCGCCGCTGCTGGCGGAGCCGGGGGTTCTGGGCAGGACGCCCAAAGCGTACGTGATGACCTGTGAGTTTGACGTGCTGAGGGACGACGGGCTGATGTACGTCAGACGCCTGCGGGACGCCGGCGTCACGGTGACCAGTGACCACTACGAGGACGGCTTCCATGGCTGCATGGTGTTCGCCTTCCCGCCGGTGATGTCCAGCGTTGGACAGAGGAGCATGAACAGCTACATCCGCTGGCTGGACCAGAACCTGTAGACAACCAAAGCAATGCAGATCCTCTTGGAGCAGGTTTGTGGCCCCAGACCCGTCCCGGAGCCGAGAGTCTGGTCCTCTGGAGCTCCTCGGTGGACCTGCAGGGAGGACCCGTCTTTGGACCTGTGACCCGGAAGGTCGCAGGTTTGATCTGCTGCTGCAGCCTGAGCGAGACATCAGTCAGAGGAGGTGTTGAATTTAAAAACACGGACGGCTCCTCGTGTACCTGCTTCTACACACCTCACCTGTGTGCTGGAGGACTCAGACTGACGTCCACCAGGGGGCAAGCCAGAGCCGGATCAAGAAAGCCTCCTTGAGCTTCTGCAGTGTAACATCACAAACAGTGAGACGAAGCAGCAGCACCATCGTTTCACCTCCGAGTCTGCTGCTGACGTTACTCCACTTCCTCATTTAAAGGCAGAATGAGTCGAGCAAGTTGTCTGTCTCAGCGTCTCCTCTTGGTCTCGTCCACATGAACTCGGGAATTTTCTGAACGCAACTTTTCCTGTGAGTTCTGGCGTTTCGTCCACACACAGACGCAGTTTTAGGTCCTGCAAAACTGCCTTTTTTTTGGAGACATTCAGAAACTCCTGTCCTCTGCTTGCAGGTAGCACACAGGTAATAGCTTTTTTCAGGCTTCTGATTGGCCAACGTGGTTTTTCAGTTTTTCAGTTTTTTTTGTGTGTACAGGATTTTTGAGACCAAAGGTTGAAAAACCCTGGATTAGAAACACCTGTGAACCTGTGGACCAGGTGTTGGAGGCTCGAACACACGAAGTCAGAAATTATTATTTTATTTTGAGGAAAATCGACTCGTTCTGCCTTTGAAAATCACAAAGCCGCCTCACTGAAAAACCAAAACATTTCCGATCAAGTGCCACCAAAGAAGGATTCACACTCACGTCAAAGCCCGTAAATCCAGTTTGTGTCCGAGCCGGCGAGGTGAGCGCTCAGCGTGTCTTTGACTGGACCTTCGACTCCACAGACAACATGTACAAGTACACAGAAGTACACAAGACGCTCTCCAATAATACTAATTTATATCAGTGAGAGCATTCAGGAAAAAAAAACAACCTGTGATTTTGCTTTTTTTGTTTTGATTTTACAAATTTTTTACAGAAGCTGATTGTAGGAAATAAGTTTGCTGGAGCTCCACTTATTTTAAAACCGTGAATCAAACGCGTCAGAAGGTCAAACTGTCCTGAACAAGAGACGAATTTACAGCCGGCGACGAATCCCACGTCAGAACTCTCAGCAGAAAAACCTTTATTTAAAACATCCAACGCTGGGCTGTGATTGGTCCGCTTCACCAGCTTTTCCTCTGAGCTGCCCTTCGTGCTGAAAACTGAAACAGGAGGAGCAACTTTTAGGGAAATAAATTCCCATAAAGCAACGAAAAGACGCTCCAGCAGCCTGATTGGACCAGTCTGAGAGGCCGAGGTCGCTCTTCCTGTTATCTTCAGCTTTTGTTCCTCTATGATGCAACGAGACACTGAATCTGTGCGCTGAACACACAGAACAGGCCAGTCAAGGCTGCAGCGTGTGTGTGTGTGTGTGTGTGTGTGTGTGTGTGTGTGTGTGTGTGTGTGTGTGTGTGTGTGTGTGTGTGTGTGTGTGTGTGTGTGTGTGTGTGCGCGCTAAAAGTATGCCAGAGTTCACATCTGTGTATACTCACTGGATTGTGCAATATTGTATGTTTGACAGTATCCCTCTCGCTCTGAACCCCCCCCCCCCGATGCCTTCGCAGGGCCATCGCAGTGATGACGATGATGAAGATAGCTGTGAAATTCATGTGAGAACACATGACCCCCCCATGCTGGTTCAGTCCTGTGGATTCCTCTCTCTCCTTTTCTAAACTTTCTAGGAACAAGCGATGGCGTTTTGATTCGCAGGATTGTGAAATAAGTAAATGGGAAATGTGGGTTTTAAGATTCGATTAGGACTCTGGACAAAGACTGAGTGTCAGTGCTGGCATTTTAATGCTATGTGGAATTACACATTAAATGGTTTTATATTGTTTAAATAAGATTTAATTATGGTCATGTAACGGGAGGTTTCAGCAGAGCTAATTCACCAAACTGGCCCCACATGCACCCCCACAGAGCCAGAAATTTGATAATGTCCATTGTTTTTTGTTTCACTGTGACAGCTCAGCAGTGCTGTTGCGCAGCAGCGCCTGTAGAGGGCGATCTCTGGACGTCCTCGGCTTCTCACAGACTGACGCTTTAAACAAGAACGTCTGATCTGCTGTTTGCTGCCGCAGATCAACTCATCTGAAGAGTCAGCACAACTAAAACTCTTAAACATCAATCATATATTTTCTGCAAATGGAAACATTTATTTATGACGCAAAGAGCAGAAAAGATTCATTAATGAACTGATTTCATGAACTGCTTTTCTGCTTTTCTCTGTTTGTTCTGTAAAATCACTGTGAAGATAAGATGAGATAAGATAAGATAAGATAAGGTGTATTAATCCCACGCCGGGGAAATTAAATGAACTGAATATCTTTGAGTTTTGGGCTGTTGGGCAGAAAAAATAAGACATCTGAAAACACCATTTTTCTAACATTCATAGATCACATGGATTATTATTAATTATTGATTAATTGAGGAAATTATAATTTGTGCAAAGGCAGCAGTGAGCTCCTCTTTGCTGTATTCGACTCACTGAGAGTGTGTGTGTGTGTGTGTGTGTGTGTGTGTGTGCTGTGATGAGGTTTAAAGGGTCACCTGCTGTAAAATGTGCACTGTTTTAAGGAAATAAACAAATTAATATCCCTGATTAACAGTCTGAGTGGATTCTGTGAAAAACTTTAACTCATTGACGTCGTTAATTAAACTCATTAGTTATCACAGCTGTTACAAACGGATTAATTCCTTCAAAAATATAGTTATGCTCATTTTTAAATTACAGTTTTTTGGTTACTAATGTTATTAATGTCTCCACTGTTTATATTTGTAATAAATGACATAATAAAAGTATTTACTTTAAGAAATATATATTTTAATTTATCATAAGGTATTAAAAATATAGTTTAGAACTATTTACAATATGACAGAAATTTGAATAGAGTGCAGTTAATTTACTCTGTTAATACTGATTATGATCACTAAAGTTTAGTTATTGATTTCTTAGTTCAAGTTAATTTTACTTATTGATTATTCCAAATATTACAAATAGAGTAATTCTATATAAAACAGTTTTTGATTCTAGTTTTTTCAGTCATCATTTGTTTTTATTTGTTATTTTCATAGATATTAAAAACACAGCATTTCTTTAACAAACACAATGATTATTCTGACTGGATTATTAAAGGAGGCAAAGATCACAGACTGTTTCCGCGTCGTACCTTCAGAATAAAGGTCTGCCATGGGAGGCGCTCCTCCTCCTCCTCCTCCTCCTCCTCCTCCTCCTCCTGGTTGAAACCTCAACGCTCCATCAGTAAATCACATGTTATAAATAAGTGTAGATGTCAGTTATCACATGAATCACCGGCTCCTTTTGTTCTTCATTTTTACGTCAGATTTATGAACTTCATGGAACTTTTTCTGTGATGGATTTGCATTTGGGTGCTTTTTTTTTTAAATCCCTGCCTTTTGATTTATGAGGTCCTGCGATAAAAACAAGGCCAGAGCTACAGATCTGCACCAGACTCTCCATCTGTCCTCCCGGTGAAGAAGAGATTTCCCTCTCAGCTCGGTTTCCTCACCTCTCGCTGGATATCAAAGAAACCTCGCCGCCTCTGACTCTCTGCGTCCTTCACTTCCTGCCTCTTCCTCGCACAAGTCAAAGCCTGCAGAGACAGAAACCAAACCCATCAGATGCTCGCTTGACAGAACGCAACACGCCCGTCGACAGCAGCTCCTGACAAACAGGTTTGTGTGTGTTTGCGTGCCATCGCAGCCAAACCTGCATCAGCAGACCTGCATGTGGAGGCTGTGATCGAACACGCTTTGATCAGCGCCCACTGGGCCTCGATTACCCAACGACTGCATGTTTGGGCGATGGATCAGTGAAGCCAGTCAGCCTGCAACACTGCAGCCTTCTGCCAGCGTGGCCGCGCCACCGAGCATCCACGCTGCCATTGTTTTCCAGAACCACTTAATCCCATTTGGAGTCACAACAGAGGAGGGAGCTTTTCCCAGCACGCACTTCAGCCTGAGATCAGAGGGAGGATCCTTCAGAGCCCATGACTCAAGATGAAACGAGTCACGAGAGGTCAACGAGTCACATGTTACAGAGTCTCTGCGAGTTTAGAGAAAACAGCTGGTTCTTCCTCAGCATCCCACAATCCACTGTGCGCGTTCACGGGTGCACTTCATGAAGTGTTTCGATGCTTTGCTTGAGTAAAAGTACGAACGCCACAGTGTGAAAACGCTGCGTGGCTCTAAGTGTCACTTCCTGTGACAGACTGCAGCTCTGGCAGGGCAGCGAGTGCCTGCAGGAAAACAAAACTGAGGCTTTCTTCCACATTGTGGTTCCTTTGAGGATGACGGATGTGCAGCTGGCAGATCTGACACAAAAACATGAATTCCAGCATTAACAGCATCGCTGCTGCCGCTGCATTAACCCCGCAGTGAACGACCTCTGTCACCGGGAGACTCAGGACGACTCGGACCGTCAACAGCAGGGACAGTCGAACTGAGACAGCCGCTCTGTCCTGCGCTGAAATGTTCCTGAAGTATCATCAGGAAAATGTGCTTCAAGCATTGGAAGTAAAAGTACTGAGTGCAGTCAAATGTCCCTGTGACTGTTCTGCTGTATGACTCATGCATTCATGTTAGTTTTCCTGTTGTAATGATCATTAAGTTGCACCTGCTTCACATAAAAAGACAGAACGAACAAAAAAAAAATAGGGAAATGAAAGAAAAGAAAGGAATCAAAATAATTAAAAGGAGAAGCAGCAAAAAATGAACTGAATGATTAACAAAGTTGTTTTTTTCTGTCACTAATTGATTGTTTCCACTTTTACATTTTCATGTTTTCTTTTGTTTTTATTCGTAAAGTAACTTTATAATGAAGGAAAGAGTCCAACAGTAGGAAGAAGAAAATACCTGAAATGTGTACTTTGAGTACAGAACTTGAGTAAAAGTACTCAGAGTTCACGCCGGAAGATGACAAACAAACAGCTCGATTTCTGAGCGTGCTGTTGCTCATCGATGTCGCGCAAACAGGAAACAGCTGCAAAAGATCAGAGTAGCCGGGCGATGGTGGTGAGACGGAAGCATCCAGAAAACAAAGAGAAAGTGTTAAATTATTGGGAAAACGTTTTTCTGTCTCTGCGTGAAGCCTGTTTGCTTGACTTCCTTTGGCACACATGCTGCATCGCTTACTGTTGACTTGTCTTTGTCGGCTAATGACAAACAGCGCGTTTTGACAAGTAGTGTTTTACATACCAGAGGCGTGGACAAGTCACGTGACCTGACTCGAGTCACAGATCTGAAGACTCGACTCGGACTTCTGTCGCAGCCTTTTGACCTGAAAATGTCTGACTGGCCAAAGACTGAAGGGTGTCGTTGAAAAGGCGCGTCAGGAGTCAGTTCAGCTAACGCTAACGTCACTCGACCAGCGAACGCTCCACGAGGCGCTCACGCTGCGCTGCTGAGCTCCAGCTGGAAACAATGACACCAAAGATCGTTTTGTTTTGTCCAAAAACTGACAACAAAACAATTTTCAGGAAGAAAAAAGTTCAGACAGAGATGCCAGAGCGTCCAACTTCATTAGCATCAGCGGAGCCGAGGTCCTGCTGTTAAAGCTGCGCTACACGTGCTGAAGAGCACATCCTGACGTGTTTGGGACTCCGGGTCAAAATTCAGGACTTGTTGCTGTTGAATTGGGACTCGAGACTTGAAACCAGATGCTAACATGCATGTCGACTGGAAGCAGCGTTAAAGTCCCGTGAGGGTTGAAAAAGCATCTCATCCTGACCCGTGTGGACTCGCCATCACGGCCATCGATCCACCAGGAGAATGATCAACACTGAAAAGAATAGTTAGGAGCAGAAGAAACTAACAAAACTGCTGCTTTGACTGTAAACTATCATCAGTTTTTATGCTTCATAAAGAAACCTGGATGGAGTCACCTGACACGCAGGTGAGGCTCCACACAGGAGGCCTGTTCGTCCTCTGGAGCACCAGCCGTGATGAAGGCGACTTGTGTCCTCTGTACCCCACGCTCGTTGGAAATGACAGCACATACAGTCCGGAGGGGGGGCGGTTTGGGGGCTCATAGCTCATGTTTGCCTCGGGGCCCCCTTTCGGCGTAACCCGGCCCTGCCTGTGGGCCTCATTTGTGGACATTTCAGCAGAAAACTTGGTGCAGCGTTTCACACTGATTTAAATGCGACTGTGAGAAGACGAAAACGGCGATGAGACGTCCTCAGCTGCAGCGTGGACACACGTTTAATGCATGTATGTGTGTGTGTGACCCCATGCAGGCCCCCCCTCGTTAATCTCCGGGTGCCGAGATGATCATTTCTTAAAAAAACAGAGGCGCCGGGAGCGAAAACAAACCAGAATGTGAAAGGAAAGCCGGAGCGGCGCGGAATTCATGAGGGAGAATGTTATCGCTGCAGCTAAAGGTCATATTGTTCACGTCTTCCTGACAGAGAGGGAGAGGAGGGAGCGTAAAGCAATTTGGAAAGAGGTGGAGGGGGCGAGCGAGGGAGGGCCAGACTGCAGAAAGGGGAGAGAGAGGGAGGGAGGACAGAGAGAGATGGGAGGGGAGGAGGAGAAAAGCACCATGTGGGCCTCAAACGCTCTGCAGGCTGCACACACAAAGACACACACACGAAACCACACACGCTCACACGACATGGCCAGAAGTATGCGGACACCTCAGCATCCCACCATGTGTGTCGCTGCTACACCAGCCTCCACCCTCCAGGCTCTCCACCACATTTTAAGAGCCCGGCTGCAGAGATTTGATGGCGCTCAGACAGAAGAGCGTCAGATCAGAGGTGGTCTCCCATGACGCTGATGAAGAGCTGCAGAGTTTGACATCTGCGGGACCATCGTCGCCATCCCTCAAAGATCACACAGCACTGTGTCAAACAGACAAAAGCTGCAGTGTAACCACATCTGTCCCTCCAGGATCAACATGAATCCAGATCAGAGAGATCCAGCGATCAGGCGAGAAGGGAACCTGCGTCCATACTGGACGATTTGACCCCTCAGACTGACTGAGGGCCAGCGTTCAGGGTGTAGCTTCTCTGCAGCAGCAGCAGCTGATTGGCTGCGCTGGTATTGAGCTTCAGGTGATGGTCAAAGCTCTCTGTCAGTCCACTGGAAAACAGTCTCTAAGTGAAGACAGCTTGGACATTTCTCACTGGAATCTTCCATTTCAGCAGAAAACACACTTTTATTAAACTCCTTCAGAGTCTTCACAGAGTCGGATGTGAGCTGCAGCCTGACCGGCCGGTGCAGCCGCTCGTTTACGAGCGTATTTCATATTTAGAGGAGTTTTATATGAGTGTACCTTCATTCTGTTACGTGTGAACAGATTTATGTCCTCACAGCGTGAGTAAAACACGTCCACGTATTAGTCATCGTATCTGGAGGGGTCCCTCTGCCTCTCCTCGCCCTCCTCGATCGATCGTCGCCTCCCTCTGAACTCTTGATTCCTGAAATGAAGTGAAGCAGCGAGTGAGCAACCGTCACACACACACACACACACACACACACACACACACACACACACACACACACACACACACACACACGTCAACATAAAATTCTGACATAAGCAAGTGGAGACAAAAAAAAAAAGTTTGGAGACTTTGGAAAGTCCCCAAAAGTTTCCTGTTTGCTCATTGGTCAGCTTGGTTGTCCCACCTCTCTCTTCCCGAGGTGTGTGTGTGTGTGTGTGTGCGTGCCAGATATCAGTGATATTGTTCAGCTCTGTGTTCTCTCTAATGGGAGGGACAAAATTAATACAGTGTGTGTGTGTGCGTGTGTGTGTGTGTGTGTGTGTGTGTGTGTGTGTGTTAGCAGGGTGTTTACCTTGGCCAGCACTCATAGAGGGAGATTTCCACTCTGAGCATGTTAGTTTTCACTTACTGTCTCAATAGTTCCTGTTTGTGTTAATAATGGTCCATTTCTACCTGAACGCACCTTTAAAGAACACAATTATTTACCTTGTGAGGACCTTTTTAGTCAAAATCCCTGCATGTTTAAACACATTTTGCACCCCCCAGCATGATTAATACACACATTTATGGGCCTTAAGCAGGATAAAGTTCTTTCATTTCCCTTTCTTGCTTCATTAGTTTCACTGCTTTGGCAATAATCGTTTCTGTGACTGAAACTGAGTCAGACGGAGGATTTTCTATTTTAAAAAGTGTCCTCGATGCCAGGACTCGACCGCGACACGTCATTAAACAAGGTCATAATCTCAGAAAAACAACAACAGAGAGTAAATAAAACCGTAGGGCTCAGACAGCTCGAGGGCGGCGCTGGAAGCGAGCTCAGGCCGCCCTGACGAAGGCAGCAAGTCCGGACAGCTTCCAATCAGCAGGCGGCACCTTCATCACGTCAGGATCCACCGGTGACACCGTGTGATCGCTCTGTCCCACAAAAGACTCCCGACACACCTGGGATGCAGGTGCTTCTGGAGAAAACCCCATAAATAACACAGATTCATACATTCTGAATCATTACGCGCACAAAAAGCCGAGTTTCCATCCAAAAGCAGTGAAAACTGGCGGGGAAACACTAACTTATGAGCTCCAGTCAAACCTCAAACGACGAGGAAATAATGTGGAAACCATGATGGAAATATGGCATTTATGCTTGTTTCCTGTATCAACGTGAGGAGGCATACAGTGTCTTCATCACCGCACATGGATCTGATGTCTCATCTCCTCGAGGAACTCACAAACTTCATGATTGATGCACCAAGAAGCTTGAAAAAGTACTTTTTTTGTAGTATTTGATGCACAGCTTGAAAACATACAAATGGATGAAATGCAGCTTCCTCAGCAGCAAACGTGAGGACAAGAGGCCGGACGGGAGACAAAGAAAGAGGCAGACGGACACAAAGAGAGCGGGAGACAGCGTTTGGGAGGCGACTGAGGCGGAGAGGGAGTCGACTTTGCGGGGGAGTCGGTCAGTTCTCCTCCTCGCATCAAAACTTGGCCGCCGTTCAGGAACACACTCAAGGCTGTGTGTTCGAGGCCGCATTAATCACAGCGTGGGCTGAAATCCGTCCACAATGCGGGGCCTTCACTTCGTTTCTGGACAAAAAGCTCGTCCAGAGACGGGAAGGATTCACGGTCGGGGTCAGACGTGTGGTGGCTCTGGTTGAGGCGAGGCTGCAGCTCCAGGGATCTGCGAAAGGCTCTCCGGCTCGTCCTGAGGATGCTCCCATGGACGGTCTTGACCCTCACATATTGTCTGCGCTCTTCGTCTCACACACACTCGCAGCTCGCAGACTCGGTTACCCCCAGCAGGCCCTGCAGGCGCAGCGCTGGAGCACAGTGAAACCTAAGTGGAGAGCGTCTCCCCGGGGACGGCGGGGCGTAGGAGCCTGATTGAGGCCAGATGTTGCAGATGCAGGAACGAGCAGACGGGGACCAGGTTCCATTTATAGGCTCAGCCCGCCTCAGCGCTCTCCAACACGCTGATAACCAAGCAACCGAAGCTGTCGGAGGCCCCGCCAGGCGCGCTGAACGTCGGGGAGGAAACCTTTACTGCTCGCATTGTGTTCATGACTGATTGTTGCTTGGCCTCAGAGAGATTTTTGCTCTGAAAACGCCTGAATGTCTAAAAATAAAGCCACTTTTTCCAAAGCTGTAAGAAGCTGTTGAGACACAACAGCTTTCACAACGTTTCACTGGAAAGCAGCAACAAATTCAGCTTTTCGAGGTTCTAAAGAAGTTTTTAAGAGACAAAAATGTGTGAAAAAAAGGGATATTAGTGGAGATATGCAAGATGTTAACAGCAAGAGACACAGAAGCGTTTCAGGTTTTTAGTGCTGAAAGTAAAAAATGGTACGCAGGTGTGCAAAGAGAAATTTATGTTTTCAGACATTTTCATGCTTTTATTTTGCTGAAGTTGCAACCTGCTGAGTTCACTGTTCAGCGTCTGAGAGGTCTTTTCCAGGTGGTCGTAAACAGAAGAAGAAGAAGAGCAAGCAAGTATCGCAATAAAGAGAGATGAAGAGGTTTCTTTCTCTTCAGTAGTCGTTCAGGTCCTGATTCGCGGCCCCACTGATGCTGATAGAAACGTGTTGGGAAAGTGAATCTAAAGCATTAAATGGAAGAATCGTCCCACTGAGCCGTCACTCCTCTGCAGAGTTCAGGTGGAAAGAACAGAGACTTCTGAGAAGCGTTTCATCACGTCGATGATGCTAAAAACACACAAAAGAACGACGTTCCTGGAATTCAATTCTGGCCCAACACGTCGATTCAGAGTGTGATTTACAACAAGGTCCAGAAGACCTCAAACTACCCTGATTCCAAAGACGTCCGGACGCCGTGAAGAACATAAATCAGACAGAAAGTGATCATTAGCTCTTCTTTGAAGACATAAAGTCAAGTGAAAACAGCACGAAGTCAATCTGATGCAACACGTTTCAAAGTGTGGGAGAGAAAACACCTGTTGGCCCGTTCCACAGGTAAACAGGTTCATTGGTAACAGGTGAGAGGATCGTGATTGGGTGTGAAAGGGGCGTCCGGGAAAGGCTCAGTCGATCACAGCGAGGTTCACCACTTTGTGAACACATGATTGGATGAAGGAGATGAACACATGGGCTCAGAGACTCTTCAGAAAACTGCTGTCAGTGAACAGTTTGATTATTGATGATTGATTCTGGTTTGATTTCTGTTTCAGTCCAGACTGCAGAGTTGAAATGAGTTGCATCACAGTGGAAACTGAGCAGAAATCTGTCTGCAGACACATTTCTGTAATCTGTGTGTCTGAGCTCCGTCTTTGACATGAGACCTCTCTCCTGATTGGTCCATCTGAAGCTTTAGAAGCAGCTAACGGTGAGACAGAGGTCAGCGAGTTAATTTAACAAGCTGAAGGTCCAAAATGTTTCGTTTTGCTGGTGTTTTCTCACCACTGACGGACAGAAAACCTGAACTTTCATTTTATCTTAAAGACCAAAGTTGAAGATCAAAAACGTGAGGCCATGTGGAAAACTGAGGAGCAAATGTTTTGTCTCGCTGACCTCATCACACCTCATCATCTAACCTCGAAATTCTTTCCAGTGCGCTCTATCCTTCAGCGGGGTGGCAATGCCGTCGAGCAAGAAGAGAACATCATGTTTTTGTTATCTGATAAAGACGAGAAACCATCAGCTTCCAAGAAATCTCCCATCATCCACCAGTCTCCTCCTCAGACATCCGACCACAGAGGAAACATGAGACCAGCACCAGCTAACCATCCCATCGCTGCGGTGAACACACGTGATCGTAGTCTGTCCTTCAAAACCTTTTCCTGAACATACTGAACATGTGAGCGAACAGCTGTGCAGGTGTGTATTATGGGATGGGATAAAACATGGAGATCTAGAACCAAAGCGGATGAAATCAGGAAAAAAATGCCAAGAACATCCAGAAAACCTTTTTAAGAAGCCTGACATCTTGGTTACACGTGGTCTGAGGAAGCATGTGGTAGCAAAGAAGTCAGGTTTGAAGGCTGAAGAAAAGCCTGATTTATGGTTTTCTCCTGAATCGGTGCGCTGCTCTTCACCGGAGCAGAAAACAGGAGTTCACGTTTGATTTGGAGGTTTAACATCAAGCGGCTGAAACTTTTGGTGAGTTTAAACATCATAAAAGTCACGTACGTGCCAGCTGCTGGGCCTCTCTGTGCGTGTTTTAAAGCTTTATCTCTGATCATATTCTGAAGGAAAATGTGTTTTCTCCTGTAAAGCTCAGTGCAGAGATCAGCTGTAAAGATACGGCCGCTCACAATAAACTCTGAGGCTATCTGTGTTTGTCCAGCGCACAAATGAAACAATAATCTCTCCAGGAGAAATTCATAGAGGGAAAAGCTCTTGTTCTGCAGGCCGGCCCCGCCTCCTCCTCCTCCTCCTCCTGCTTGCAGGGGACGGGGAGGGTAGGAGTTAAGGACACAGCGCTCTGCCATTGTTCTTGTTCTGGAAGTCTGAGAGCGACGGGACGACGCTGGTCGGGTACCGGACGGCGGGTCTGTCGTTATGACGGGCTCCGGTCCGAAGCTCGGGGTCCTCCTGCTGCTGGCGGTCCTGCTGCAGACTGTGGTCGTCACCATCACCGTGCTGCACTTCACCACTGCTCTAAATTCGGTAAGGAAAAAGCAAAAGTTCGGCTAGACGAACCGGAGGCGCGCGGCGGCTTTTACGCATCGCCAAGCAGTGCGCACCGCGAGGTGGGCGCGAAGTCCTCTGCCTGTGAACGCAGCTGCATGAAAACTAGACTTTTTGTTGACCTTGAACACTTGACTGAACTCTTTACAAACTTTAGCCCTGAGTTTAGTGTTGACAGCCTTTAGATAAACACTCTGAAGCCGTTTTTACGCGCTCTGGTTCTGTCGCTGCGCTCAACAGCAGAAACAATCCAGGACGCGTCCGATTCCTTTTCGGTTTTGCTCAATGCAGGCCACATATATGGCTTTCACAGTAAAACTGCTGTGCTTTGCAGAATGCAGCCTCATGCAAAGGCACACACCTTCATCCTCTCTGCATTTGCAAACTCGAAAACAGGACGAGGAAGTAACGAGCTCTGGCAGGACTGCAGCCTTTTCTCTGATGAGCTGCGATAATTAGGACGCGTTTTACAGCGCTGCGTGCACGCGCGCGTGCTGGACTCACTCTGCTTGTTTTGATGAAGCCAGAGTCCTTTGGTTACCTGGATGCGGGCCAGTCCAGCTCTCAGGCTGTGTTTACAGGAGTGAATCATTAACCCAGATGAGATGGAGCAGCAGTATATGAGGAAATGAAACCCAAACAGAAGAAGAAGAAGAAGAAGAAGAAGGAAATAATGTTGACTCAGGAGAAAGTTTACGACAGTCGTAGTGACACTGGAGGTACCTGTGGGTGCGAATGGTGCCTCATCATTATTATCTTTGTTCTTCTGTTACAGCTTTAGTGTTTACCGACAAACAGAAGTGAAGAAGTGAAGTGAGTCTTCCTCAGGTGTGTGTGATGAGGAGTTAAATTAACTGTTCTTCTTGGCATTCTCACAGATGAAGGAGACGTTTGCCAGGAGCAGCGTTTCCTGCCTGACGGGCGCCGACCTGCAGAGCATCACGGCCGCTCGGGGGGATCCGTGCTGGCAGGTCACGCAGCAGCTCCACCTGCTCATTGAGAAGGTATGACGACCGCGGCGGTGACCCCAAACGCTGACCCCCACCCTCCAAACACTGACCCCCACGCTTCAAACCCTGAAGCTGAACCTCACAGCCTGATTGTGACCCTCAGCGTCGAGCATGGCTTCGCGGCTCCAGCACAAAACGACCTTCACGGTTCAGTGTTTGTCCATCAGTATTGATGACTCAGTGATTATTTGGCCAGCTGCTGAGAGTTTTTCTGTGGCCTGCTCTGGATCAGAAAGCCCCCACCCACTGGAGACATTACTAACCTCCCCACACTTCAGCTGCAAAGGCCAACAAAGCAAACGATACAGCAGATTCATGACCGGTTTTATGTTGTCATACTTTTTAGAGCTGGGACTGAGACACACGCAGGTTTCGACACTGAGGAAACTGAAAAACGAGGCACATTGCTTCATTTATGCTCTTTTGGAGACAGTTCAGGTCTGCCAGCGTGACACGTTTTCAGAGTTTTAATCCATTTAGAGCCACGAGAATCAGCTCATTTAACCGTTAGCTGATAGAAATGTTCTCTGCAGCTATTTTTCTAACAGTTTCAGACAAATCTGAAGCAAAAGTGATAAAAACTCTCAGCTTCCAGCTCCTCAAATGTGAGCATTTACTTGAATTTGCGTTTTGCAGCTCATACGCCTGCACTGAAAAAACTCTGATCTAACCCTGTAAGACTGGACGCACCTTTTTTCACACATTCACTGTAACTGGTGGAATTTTAATTTCAGATTTCACATCCTGACAAACACGACGACACGAGCAGGGCGTCGCGGCATCGTTTCTTCCTTCCATCACAGAGTCGCATCACATGAAACTGCTGATAAATCTACTTTACTGCTCGCTGGAGAGATCAGAGGGGTTATATACATGTTCCTGCCTGAAAACGGGAATTTATGCTGCTCGGTTTGAGACTTTTCTTCTTCTTTGGACTTGTTAACGATATGGAGAAAGTAGAAAAACACCAGCTTCGCTTTTTAAAACTGAAAGAAGTGAGAAGCAGCAATGTGACCGTCCGTCCCTCTGAGCTCAGTGTAGTGCAGAAATCACAGTTATTATCTTTATTATGATCATTACCATCATTATTATGATCACTGCCATCATTATTATGATCATTACCATCATTATTATGATCACTGCCATCATTATTATGATCATTACCATCATTATTATGATCACTGCCATCATTATTATGATCATTACCATCATTATTCGGGGCTTCCCGCGCTGCTGATCTGAGCTCTGAACAGAAGAAAAAGGCTGAAATGATCCAAATCACTGTCTGCAGACGCACAATGAGCTCCTTCATAGCTGGAGATGTGATGTGATCCTGTGAGGTTTAATCAGCACAGGAATGCCTTCACCTGCCTGCTCACACACACACACACACACACACACTATTGCTTCTCCTTTCCTTTCTGCTTGGTCGTACTGTTTGTCTTTGCTCTCCTCTCCTGATTCTCCTCCTCTTACTCTTCAATAACAGTCTGTATTTTGTGACTGGGCCGCTTGATTAAATTTAGTTCAGAATATAAACAAAATGCTCGGACAGTCTGAGCCAGAGTGCCGCTGTTAACTCGGGACGCAGAGCGAGTAAATGTCTGAAACGTTTGCTTCAGTTGCTGCTCGGTTTTGCAAACAAACTTTTAAACAAACTGCTTTATTAAAATCAACGTGCTCGTTTTTAGTCTGCAGCTCTAATTTTAAGATAACTGTGGAGACTAGATGTTTAAAGCTGCTTTAAAAGAATTTTAAAAAGTGAAATTTTCCTGTTCTGTTGCAGATAATTTTGCTTATTTTCAGTAACATTTCCAACGTTTTACTGCCTGTTTTTTGAGAGCAGTGAGGGATGTAGACTGAATATAAAACCGAACTTTATAAAGGAGTCTGCAGTCATGCTAGCAGCTCTGTGAGGCTAAATGCTAATCTGAGAATGCTAGCCATGATGCTAACATGCTCACAATGACAGCGCTAACATGCTGATGTTTAGCATGTTAGCAAATACTAATTAGCACTAAACATAAAATGCAGCCGAGGCTGATGGGAACGACTTTAATTTTGGCTTTGCGTGTTTTTGGTTGTTAACAAAAATATGCTAAAAATATCTGCCTCATGGTGGCGCTAGAGGAAAAGTCAGAGGATCAGCGAAACAGGAGGATTCATGAATGTTTACACAAATGTTCTGACAATCCGTCCAATACTGTTAGCCCGACGTAACGACGGAAAACGTCTGAAAACATCGCAGATGAAATCTCTTTTGTTTTCTAACCGTTCCTGCATCACGAGCCAAAGACGAGGAGAAACAGATCTGGCTGTAAATCAGAGCTAATGACTTCAGAAACACACCCAACATGTTTGACCATTAGGGCTGAATTTTAGCACATGTGAACAAACTTCTGAGGACTGGCAGTGCTCACAAAAGGCAGACACATGCAGATAGACTTGGGTTTTATGTCGGGATGATGGAGTCTGTGCAGCATTTCGACTTGAACGCCGTCCAGCGCCGTGCTCGTGCATGCTGAAGCCTCTGGAGGAGCAGGACCACCACATTTGGATGAGCTTTCCTGTTTAGCGTCATGCATTTGTGGGCTGATGGATAAATCCCACAGAAACCTGCAGATCTCCCTTTGAAGCTTCCCTCTAAATGAAGTCTTGCTGGAGTCAAACTTCAAGGGAAGATTACAGTCTGAGGCTCATTATATGGCTCTTTTAGCCATAAAACATGGTTCCTGCTGACTGACTGCAGGTAAACTCAACTCATAAATGAGTGGTTTTCTTTCAGCTTCCTCTCAGTCCTTACTGGAGCTGTAAAAATATGTTTAAATTGGAAATCATTAACCTTGGAAAGCTCCACTGGCACCATCAGGACATGCAGCAGCGCTGGTGGAGCCGTCTCCTCCGGCACAGCGTATTTATCATAATGAACGTATGATATTATGGAAAACACTCCTTTATACTATAACCTCTTTCCCCTCCTTCCTCGTGCCTTCACAATGCCTTTTTCACCATGTTTTTCCAATTTCTTTTATGTTTTTGGAAACAAACTCTTCTGAAATAAACACGTCCAGAGTCCACTACAGCTCAGAAAATCGTTTTCATCAGTTTGGCAGGAGGCGCATCTTTTCGGGCCAAATCGTTGGGCAAAGGAACGTAAAACACGGGGGGGGGGGGCCTCGATTCGATTACCAGAGACGGATCTGTTACCGACCTGAACATGAAGGCTCCTTTTTATTTGGCGGAGCAAACCCCCTGATCCTGAAGTCAGCACAGTTTCGGGCTCGACCTGTGGAGCGAGCTGGTGGCTCGTCCTGGCAGATGAAGAGTTTAGAAATCAGTCTTTAGTTTTATGTTCTGGAGGCTTTTTGTTTGCTTTTTAGCTTGAATCTGTTCTTCACAATCCTGATTCATGCGGTTAATGTCACCAGTAATTCATTAAAGGCGCATTCATGCGTCATTTAAAAGCTGTTTTCTGTGTTTTCCCTGCAGTCTCTGTCTCAGCGTTACCAGAGGCAGATTTCATCGGCAGTCAGAGGTGAGAAAACTGAACCACGGAGATGAATGTTTATGACCTGATGCGGTTCAGGAGCATCGTGCAGCTAAAACACGTCAGCTTCCTTCAAAAACTTGAATTATCCTCCTGTTATTTATTTCCTCCTTAGATGAAGTGTCTCGGGTGCTGCCCTCACTTGTGATGGTGGACCGGGCTTCGCCTCGCCCCAAAGTCGCGGCCCATGTCACCGGCAGCTTTGTGCCCAAACTGGAGCGCGAGGGAGGAGGTGAGCGTGCCGGCGTTTAAGCGTGAATCTGCTTTATTCTGTGTCTCTGAAGTGTCACACTGTGACTTGGATCAGGCTGCACCAGACTCCATTTAAACTTTAGCCGTTTTAATTTGGCCTGCCGCTCTTTCTTTTCTCTTTCTGTGGATTTGTACAGAACTCGCAGAAGGCCGGCAGATGGCCTTTATGACTTCTGAGATGTACTTCCTGTGGTGCAACACCAAGTAAATCAGTAAAAAGGGATGGATTATCGGTTCCTCCGATATTTTAACGAGGTTTTCAAAGATTAGCTGCCAAAAGTTATATGGCCTTGCAAGACTTGTACCAGACCTGGTCGGGTCTAGACCGTCTACCCTCAGGCCGATGAAGCCTGTGTGCGATCTTCCCGTCGACAAATGGAGGATGAGTTCAATCTTTCGGGTGACTTTCTGCCAAACTGCATCTGGAATTTGTTCATTTAAGTCGAGGATGTGTTGATCGAGAAGGTTGTAAATCCTGCCTGTAATCTGCTGCGTGTTTGTCCTCAATTTAAAATCCACGTGGGAGGACATAAAGCCAAGCAAGCACAGCGTGAGGCTGCGGAGGTCTGCCACTGCAAATATCTATAAAACTGAGACGTGGGGATGTCAGATTTACTCAAGTTACTGCCCACATAGAGGTCTGGAAATGAAGTTGTCCCGCTCTGAAGCCAGATGTCAAAGATGTTCAGAGTTTTCTGTGTCACTCACTGCCGTGATAAGGAACGTGTTAGTCTGAATTTCTGTAAATTAGACTCGCGGTCATCTGTGGCCTGGTCACTGTGCAGAGTGCAGCCGTGCAGTGAAGGACGATCCCATCAGAGAGATGTTTCACAGGGAAAAGGACACTGAATGATGAATGATGAATATAAAAGTACTGATGGTAAAACGCTGCGTTTCTGTAGTGAGTGACGTTTTTAACTTCTTACTATCTCATAATAATATTGAGGGACAGAAAATCCAAATTTAGACTTTGTAAATATCAGAATTTTCACTCAAGATCTCAAAATCTGGCCTGACAAAGTCACAAATTTAATGTTAAAGGTCGTATTTCGTGATCTTATTCTGAACTGCTTGTTCCCAGCAGCTCCGGTCTCGGCCGGCCGTCGAGTGCAGGGACAGAAGATTTCGTGGTGGGAGGGGCAGAAGGGGCTGGCCTTCCTGCAGGACGTCCAGCTGGTGGACGGGGAGCTGGTGGTGCCGCAGCCCGGCCTCTACTACGTCTACGCCCAGACCTACTTCAGACACACGCACTCCCTGCAGGAGGAGGGCGAGGACGGCGAGGAGGTGGAGGACAGAGGGAGACCGCTGCTGCAGTACGTCTACAAAAAGGTGAGGTGTCAGATAAATGTGGTGGAGTAAAACCAGAGAGACAGAAGAAGAAAAGAGAGGTGAGGACGGTGAAGCCTCCAGCCAGAGACGAACGCTTTAGCCCTCAACAGACGGACTCGGGGTGGTCTCCTGTGAGTCTCACTCACTGAATCCTTTGATGAATCCAGACAGTGAGCGCGTGATGCATCACAGCATGGCGAGCGTCCCACACCCAGCTCTACCTGACACTCAGACAGTTTGGTAGAGACTGCTGTAAATTTATATGGATGATTAGATTTAATTCTCACCAGCGTGTCAAAAAACAACGCTGAGAGAAATTTAAGCGTAAAATTGAGGGAATTAGATTCTGGATGTTTTCTGCTGTTGTAAAACGTGCTGAAGGACGTTCAGTCCAGATTCTGAGCTTTGAATCTTCTGTGCATTTGGCCGGCAGATGTTTGCCTTTAAGGAATTCATCACAAGTCTCAACAAAAACCAAATGTGATGTTTTCACAGAGCAAACACGATGATTTGTGAAACTGTTCAAACTGGCCACATATTGACTAACGCTGTCCTCGGGCTGAAGTCTCGGCTGCCCTCAGATCCATCAAACCGCCGTCTGCACGAGACACGTTTGAACAAATGTTGGGAATTAAATTATGGCCTTTCCTTTATCTGATCAGATCAGACCTAATCTGATCGGCCTTTATTGGCTCCCCGAGGAGAAATCTGTCTCTGCGTTCGACAGACAGTTAAGATGAATACCGCTGACTAACGTTTTTAAGGACAAATAAAATGTGGTTAAAGTCATCCAGTTTCTTCAGACCTCGGCTCAGAGCACACAGCCGGCTCTGCTTTTCTCTGAACTGGGGTCATTAATAAAGATATTGTCATAGTTTTCAGCATAAATGATGACAAATGCCCTCTGATTAATGGCCGATCTTAGCCGGTAGCTGTGAATTCCCACCCACAAAGTCAGCCTGAACGCCTCATTCCATCCAGCTCCGCCCCCTCACTCACCTGTCCTTCCTCTGCCAGGTGAGCTCGTACCCGGTGCCCATCCTGCTGATGAAGACGAGCCGGACCTCTTGCTGGTCCCGGGGCTCCCAGTTCTCCCTCCACTCCGCCCACCAGGGGGGGCTGTTCCCGCTCAGCAGCGGCGACCGCTTGTTCGTCACGGTGACCAACGCCTCCGCCGTGGACATGGACGAGAAGAGCAGCTTCTTCGGGGCGTTTCTCATCAGCTAGGCGATGAGGACTCGGGATCGTGGGTCGGTCTGAGAGGAGCCGGATCGGCCTGTTTTTGGTGTTTGCGATGAACGAATCAGATCGAGACTTTTCCCGCTAACGAGCCCAGAAAATGGAAAACTGCTGCAGCGACTGGCAGACGAGTGTGTCTCTGTTTTAAGATCACAAACCAAAAGAATTTGACTGCATTGGTTTCATGGAGACAGAGGGATTCGAGGCTGTGTGTGTGTGAGCTACACAAACTCAACAAATACTTGGATTTGCATTGCTCACGAGCAAAGCATGATGGTTGTTTTGTGCACACCGACATTGAGTTCAGATGTGGCCGGCCTGGTTGTGCCTCTGACCCCTGACTAATCGCTGGTTTTCGTCCATTTGTCATCTGCTGTTGGGACTTTTTGACTTTTTTTCACAGAAAATCATTGAAGCAGTTGTGCAAAAAACATAAATTAATGCTAAAACCTCAAGCCCTTCCATTGTGCTACGTTCAAGGTCAATCTGGTGTCTGAATTTCCAAACATTTGATTTCTTTGCGATTGTCCGTTGAACCCGCAGCGTGAAATAAACCGGTAGCTTCCTGTTAATCCAGTCATAATCTGCCATAACTGGACTGGATTTTTAAAAACTGGCTCCAAACTCGAAACATTAACAGCCTTCAGATTCTCCACACGGGGGCGCTGTGTTGATTATAATCTTACACATGCACATGCTGACCTGCGCCACCTCCTCCTCCTTTGCTGCCTTTAAGATCCGTTTGTTTGAACGTGAAGCGATAATCTGACTTCGGTGACACTCTGGATGTGTGTTTGTGTAAAGATGTACATTTTTTTGTGTTTGTGTGTTTCTCTGTGAACTCTGCTCTTCATCGTCAGATTGAGCTTCGCAGGCCGTCACAGTAAATGTTAAAAGCCCGCTGCCGGCGAATCAGACCCTGCGCTGTGTTTCTGTTGGCCGCAGCGCCGCAGCCTCTCCTCCTGCTGTCCGTCTTCCAGCGCGTTGGCTCGTCTGTCGTTGCTGTTCTCCAAACGGTGCATTTAAGGCTCCCTAATGGTTGGTATTCTTGGGCATTCATGACATGCTGGATTAACTGCAGATGTGACGTCCACACTCCGTTCACATCAGCATCCCAACAGTAGAAATGTGGGATTATTTTTCTGGAGCTCATCTGTCTTTCATGTGATTGTGGCTGCAAATCCACCGATGCTCAAGGACACGTAAACCAAAATTATAAGTTAGATCTGACTAAAGGAAAGCTGGATGAAACGGGGAATATAACAAAGCTCGAAGGTCCATACTTGATTTAGGGAATAATAGCTTGACAAAAAATTCTTCCTTTAGGGTCCATTGACCAGATTTCTACTGGGACAAACGCTCGTACTGAAGTCGGACCTCAGACGCAGAAAAAGTCGTTCAGTTTCCAGCAAACGTCAGCCTGCTGCAGGCGTCCATGTTTCACAGAGGCGTGGACGGCAGCGTGAGACCTAAATGAAGCTGACGCAGCAGCTTCAAAATCCTGCTGTTCCTCGAATGGCCATTCGAGGCTGGTTCCAAAAGCGAGTAGTCCCCATAGACCTCCATATTAAAATGCTCAACTCAGCTAATTTCCCCGTTTGTGACGACTGAATTTTAACGTAACTCAGTCCTTTAAATCATATTGAGGCTTAAAGTTCAGCTGACTGCTTGGTTTCATTCGGCCACCTCAGCTCCACCCACGCTCCACCTCTTTGCTCACTGCCAATGACGGAGGCGGCCGCAGCCACGTCCATCACCACGTGGCCATGTCGCGAGACGGGCAGCTGCTGAAGTCCATGAGATGCGGCTGAAAGCTAATACTAATATTTCCAGGCGGGAATTAACCCTCAAAAGCTCAGTAAGATTCACGGATTCATCCTGATTTAGCAGCTGAACATCAGCGTTGTTTTTTCCAATATGACATTGAATGCAGCGTTCACTGTAGCACTTATGTAGAAACACAACACTTTTGCCTTTTTTCACCTTAATGTCTTGTCTTTGCTCTGAATGGGGGGGGGGGCATTGTATGTGTATGACACTCCAGGACCGATGATGATGATGATGATGATGATGGGTGGCGGTGGTTTAAAGGTCTTATTTGTGCTCCTCGATCTCATTATGAATGCACTGACTCAGCTTACTACTTGTGAGGTGGCTGTTGAGACACTGATGTGAATGCTGACTGTACCTCGAGTTCAGCCTCCACATGGAAGAACTGGAAACATCCAGCAGTCGGTCATCTGCGCCTTGAACACCTGGAAGGCATCAGCAAGCACACACCTGAACACACACCAGGTTCTCAACAATGAAACTAAATTTATACCGTTTGCCAGATTGACCAAAAACTGAATGTGAATGTAAATAAGCAGGAGTTTCTGTCTGTAAATATGTGAAATAAAGACGCTGGAAAAGGAACTTGTGACACCTCTGATAGTGTTTGGTTGCAGTGCAGTACGAGAAGACGCCGCCTTCAGCACCAGACATCATCAGGCTGCAGAGAAGTACTAATACCACACTGTGAAAATACTCAGTACAAGTAAAAGTCCTGCACTAGTACTCACAGGGCAGTACAATGTTCCCTGTCAGCATGTTACTATGTCTGATACTGCTGTGTTTTACTGCTGCAGATGTTTGAGCTCATTTGAAGTACTTCATATACTGTGACTTTACATAATGCATCATATTCTATAAGATGAATAAAGCGCAGTGTACTGAGGAGATTTAAAGCTTGAAAAGGTCTGATGACAGCAGCGGGAGTCCTGTCTGTAAGCGCCTGGCTTCTTCTAAATGAAACCAAAATGATAGGGATCAGCCCTCCATCTGATCTAAATCACTTCACTGAGGCTGCGCCAAGCTTTGCCTTGACTCGAAATTAAATCACAACTCTAGTTTGTGCGAGTAATTGCGGATGTACGGCTGATTATTTTGGCCCAGTTGAGTCTTTTTATTTAATTAAGTCACTGAAAATAAAAAAAAACAAAGTGCAGCCGCAAGAAGCCAAAAGTGCAGATAAACAGAAGCAACCTGTGCAGCTGAGGGAGGCCTCTGATTGGTCCTCATCACGGGGTTTGATGCACGTTATTGGACGGTCACGTGGGTGTTCTGTCCGCAGCACAGTGAAGCTCCATGCTGCCCTCTAGTGTTCAACCTGAAACCAACACTTCCAGCTCGGAGTGAGCGGACAAATAAATACACAAGACTGAGTAAGTTTTTGATTTTCTTTCTTTTTGTGGAAATATGTTACAGTTATATTACAGGTATTTAAATGCCCCGAGGGAGAACAAAAACCGTTTGGAGACACCAGAAAACTAACACTAAGAAGGAGACAGCAACTTAACTGAGACAGAAGTCCAGACCGGGTCGACAGAGCGGGCGAACTGGTGCCCAACATGTAACTTATGTTAGGAGACGTCCAATAAATACTGCAAATGTTGTTAACGCAACAAAAACATAACAGGAGAGGAGGAAAACAGGCGCGTTCTCCTTCTTGAGTCCTTTGTGGTATTTAGCAGCATGTGTGTAGCTTCCAGAACCCAAACACTTGTGAACAACAGTGTGCGGGGTCTGCAATCAACCAGAGTTTTTAACACAAGCGACAACAGAAGAAAACATCGTTTTTTTAGCTGAGTGTGGACAGAGTGAAGAAGTGCTTCGACTCGCGTCCTCGGCCCGTCAAACAGCAAACCGGGGACGCGAGTTTTGTCCTCCACCAGCCACAACGGTCGACTGACTCAGCATTTGATCGCTTTAATGATTTTTAGTACACAAGAAACATGAGATGAACGTCTGGGTGTCTCACAGGGTAAACATGGACAGACAGACAGACAGACAGACAGACTGAACGTTTGGCTGGTGGTGTTAATTCACATCCTGGTTCTCGCAGCAGATCATATCAAAAATTGCATCATTGAGAATGTTTTGAACTCAGAGCGGTCGCGTTCTTCATCAGTCATCCTCTCTATCCCGTGTTGGATTTAGTGGTTTGGCAGAGTTTACAAAATACAATCGACCTTTTACCTGTGTGAAAATATTCTGGTTGAATGCAGCTCTGCCCCTGCACCAGCTTCCATTGTTTTTTTTAATGTAACTTACAAAAAATATCATAAAATGTCTTCAGAAATGAAAACCGATGAGTCCATGTACAAAAACTTCTCTCTTTTATATAAATTACACCAGTCTCTGATGATGATGATGATGTCGCCTCTGTTCCTGCTAATAAGGTTCATCTCCAAACCAAACCGTTCCCTCACATGCACACTCACATGCACGCGCACACGCACACACACGCGCACACAGACAGGTGTGTGACCGTAGTCGACACTCCAAACGTAGCTACACAACATGCTCTACTCGTTTCCCCTCGTAGAGAACAGAACACACAGACCTCTGTCCTCGCTGAAATGAAATCTCTGCACAGACAGTAACGCTACATCTCCTCTCCTCCCTCTCTTCCACACGTCCTCTGAAAGCAAGACCACGAGCATGGTGCAGTTTCGGGCGATGGACGGAGGGTGACTCCTCAGCGTCGCTGAAGACCCTCGCGATCGCCCGTCACTGTAGCTGCCTTGTTCTGGCTCCGCCGCCGCAGGTCCCTGGCACGCCTGGGTGGATAACGCCCAGTTGGCGGGGCGGGGAATGTGCGTAACGACTGACCGGGGGAGGGGCGGGACCTCAGCAGTCAAACCGCATCTCCAGTGAATCATCGTAGCCCCTGTTGTCGTGCCCCGCCCCCGACAGGAAGGTGGCGGTGACGGGGGCCCCTGTTGCGGTGGTGACGTTGAGGAGGGCGTTGCCAGGGGAGCTGGTGGCCGGGCTACGGAGGGCCGCCGCGGTGATACTGGTGAGGTTGATGCCCAGCGTGAGGCGAGTCTGTTCCAGAGCTTTCTCCGGCACGGCGAAGGCCTCCAGCTTCTTCTCTCCGTTGGCCATGTAGGAGTTCTGGCAGCCGCGGCAGATACAGTCCAGACACGCCTGAGAAGAACACACATAATCAATAACAACAGCATCCAATCGATCACGACAACAACACGACAGATCGCACAAAGCCTGAACCATAAGAGGAGGCGAAACAGCCAAAACAGCCGTCCAGGAGCTCAGATCGACGCCTACAGTCATTAAAACTGAGCAGACTGCACCTGCTGACGCTGTCATGTGGTCGAAAGCCGTCAGTGAGCCCTGAGCTGAGCTCATGTTGTTTAAAGAAAGGTTAAAGGTTCAAACTCACAGTGTGTTTGACTGGAGACAGACAAGAAACCAACACTGCTACTACTACTACTACTACTACTACTGCTACTGCTACTGCTGCTGCTGCTACTGCTGCTGCCACTACTCACAGTTAACAGATCCTTAAAAATTTCCATCAGCTATAAAATACATGTGTCACTGCTGCAAAGCAGAAAGGAGCAATTTCACCATTAATTATTAACTTTGTGATAGAGCAGTTGTTCCCAAAGGGGATGCGACTGCAGCTCGGTGTGCGATGACATTAACGTCACCGTGTAAAAAAACCAGGCGACATTTTCATGAAAAATATCTTTTACCAGCTGCACACTCCAGTTTGAGTTAGATGTTTGTCCACAAAAGTGCAAAGCAACACAGTTAACAGGCCAATACGTCTTAATTCTGCTGTTAGCTATAGCAGTGTCGCTCTGAGCTGAAAAGGCCGTCATAAAGAGAAAATCTCTCTGAAAGGTGCTCGGGTTTAAAAACAAGTCTGGGAGCCGCTGCTTGAAATGTCAAACTTCCCCAATTGCGAAATCTCTTTATGACTGTGTCAACAATAATTCAACTCCGTGCATGAACCCCAGAGAAACAAATTAGCCATAAAACCACAGCGCACGTAAACAAACAGGAGCGATCAGTTCAGTGTAACGAGCCCTTCGGCGTTTGTTAGCAGATGTGCTGTGAGTCATTCAGACGGATTTCCAAACATTAGCCGGTCTGGAGCTGACAGCAGCATCAGCAGCGACACCGGGTGACACAGCAGACTGTGAAGGTGGGGACGTGTTGTAATTAAAGCTGGGAACACCGTCAGCACTGTTCTCACCTTGCGGTTGGAGTAACAGGGGCAGCGCTGCCCCCTACAGGTCAACACCGAGGGGTTCTGCGTCGCTCGGCCGCACTTGCAGCCCTTCTTCTCTACGGGCTTCTTATACAGTGGCTTCGAGGGGCTAGGCGGGTGTGTCAGGGGGTGCGCGTGGGGGTGCGGAGGTACTCTGTCACGGGGTTGTGCACGGGGCTTAGGGGCCCCCTGCCTGGCCTTGGTGTAAGCCTTCTTGGGGCCCCCGTGGTGTTCCACAGTCTTTTTCAGTGCCTTGTTGGAGACCAACACAGTCTTGCCCACCTTGGGGGGACCGCCGTTAGGCACCGGCGCCAGGTGTGGATGGGGCGTGGCTGCAGGGAACTTAGGCTCTTGTTTGGTGGTGGCACCGGGGTTCGGGTGATGGGGGGAACTGTTGGCACCGAGCGGAGGCCCTCGTAACAGGCTGGATATGGGGAGGGGCTGCAACTTCTCACTGTCGCTTTCTGAGCGGGAGCGCTTGCGATGGTACCGAGGGGGGACGTGGGGGATGACTGTGGAGGGCTGAGGGGGAGGCTGCACAGAGGGCTGCGGGTGAGGCTGTAGGGGGCGGGGGCTGTTTTCTGAGGGGAGGGAGGGGATGAGGCGGGAGGAGTCAGGGCCAGATGGGCAGTGAGGCCCATTGAGGCTGGACTGATGTATGGAGGGGGTGCAGTCCAGCTGGGGGTTCGGCTCAGGGGTGGGGTCGGGGTCAGTGTCCGTCTCCAGAGTCCTCAGCACCTCCTCAACACTCAACAACAACGGCCCCCCGCCATGTTTCAGGTCATCCCCGAAAGTGCTGATGTCACAAAGCCCGGCCTCCCCGCTCCCCGCGACGCTCACGCACACCGGGATCTCCTCCGAGAAGCCCTCCTGCTTTGAGACACCTCCACCTGTCTCTATGCTGATGGGCTGCAGAGTGTCCGAGCTGACCAGGCCGTTACAATCATGCAGCCCATTTACGCTGATGGGACCCGGCTCCTCCACCTTGGGCTCCTTCGTAGGCGGAGCTTCATCGAGCTTGACCAGCTCAGAGCTGGAGGCCATCTGCAACAGGCCGGCTGAGTCTGAAACGTCCTCCGCCTCCGGCTCGCTCTCGGCCAGCGTGAGGCCCTCGTTGAGGATCGCCTGGAGGTCCGGTGAGTCGCTGGCGGCGCTGGCTATGTGCGGGGCGAGCGGAGACTGGGTGATGTAGAGACAGAGCTTCCTGTAACAGTGGACCAGCAGGGACAGCTGCCTGTTCTCCTCAAAGCGGGAATAGTCCTTACACCAACTACAGGACGGCTTCAGCTGCATCCTCTGACCTTTACAGCCTCGACAGACGTAGTGCTGACATGACGAGTCGGTGGGGGCGATGGGGTCCTGCAGCAGGTTACCTGATAGAGGACAGAGCAAATATAGCAAACAAGCATGTCACATAAGTCTTCTCACAAGCCCACCATCACGTGTTAAGTGTGTTTAAAATATCTGGCTGGACAAACGTTGGCATCCTGATTCGCTGTGTTTTGAAAGCTTCCTCAACTGACACGTATTTGTAAACCTGAGGGGTGTCTGGCAACCTGCCAGACTGGATGACAACCGCCCTTTGAGAGGGGCTTCCTTAGCAACGCTGGTCGCTAGGCAGTGCAGCTGCAGATAGGAAAAAGGATGAAGGTGCATTCATGGGAAACAACCGACCTTACACACTCTGCGCTGGCTGTCTGATAAATCCCACTTACACTGAGGAAAGTCTATATTTAATGCATCATATGGACTGTTCTCATATCGATCTATTATTTATACAGTGGAGGTGGAAGACCAATCAATGTGAGTCTAATGAAGCTGCTCTTCTTTTCAATACCCTCACAATCACAGTGACACAAACGCCTCCTTCACGGGAGGCGTGTGTCCACTCACATGGTGATGGGAGAGTTAATGTATTATGTATGAGCAGTGAAAAATGTGCATTAACTGAAGCAGCAAAATAAATCAAACATGACGTCTGTTTACATCCAAACACAAGCAGACCAACCACAGAAGCTTGAATTCCAGTCTGTTTTATCTCGTCCAGTAACAGCCACTGATATTAGAAGCTGTGCAGAGACACTTTTCCTCTTTTTCTCCACTTTTATTCCGTCCATATATTTCACTGTGATGTATTTTGGGTTGAAGAGGGCGAGAAAGAGATTAGAAGCACAATATCCAGAATGTGTAAGGGCTGTTTTTCAGCAGATAAACAGAGAAACGCCCCGATGCTGCCGAACAGCACACAGAGGGGGGTGTGTCATAATGGGTGTCGCTGTGAATTATGATGCGTTCACTGCACCTCAGATTTCATAAACTCCACTTGATTCCAACGGTCCAAACCTTTATTCTATGAATGTCTGACCTCGGAAATTCATTTATCAATCACAAATATGAGGCATGCAGAATGGCTCATTTCAAGATACTTTTGTCTATATGCCATTAGATAATAATGTAGAGAATAATTACTTTGTGTATTATTTTTATATGTTACATAAGCTGTCATACTATCAAGCTGTTTGGTCAATTATATCTTTAACATCATGTTTTGTCACAAATTTCAACTTCACCCAGAAGTTTATTGTTCAAATACGTATAATTTCCAAATTTCAATATTTTTATGATATTCGTCTCTCAGGTTTATTCTACCGAACCCTCACACATTGCTTTCACTGGATTGTATTTCACAGAGCTGAAATATTTTGGCTTTAATTTTACCAAATAAAGAATGTCTTAGTTTCATTTTATAAAGTAGAACATATAAGTTTATTCTTAATATTGTAATACTTATCATTTTACAAATACCATATGCTTTGCAATGGTAACTCAGTAACTAGTAGCAATGACTCCCACACACAGGTAGTAGAAAAAAAAGTACAATAATTCTCTATTAAGTATTATAGAGCTACAGTATAAAGTTGTATGATTTGTAATTATTCAAGTAAAGGTACCTCAAGTTCAGCACTTGACTAAATGTACTTATTTACTTCCCACCACCGCTGATTACTCTGGCCATTGGTCATTTATAGCCCCAGTTTAAATATTTCCGACTGTCCTTGAAAGCAGCATTTTTTAAAGGCTCGCTCCCATTGCGAGCACAGCTGACAACAACGCACCTCACCGCACACACCATCCAGTCCAGCCCTTTACAGACATACTGACTGATTCAAATAAAAATGACACGCGCACACACACTCACCGCAGACCAAGCAGGACAGGGACTGGCGGAAAAACGGCAGCAGCTTGCAGAGCTCCGCGAGGGCCCGGGGGTCTCGGGGGTCGCACTGCAGCACCGAACGGCTCGCGGACACGTAGAGAGAGGTCGCATTGACCGGGTTCATCTCAGCTGCCTGTCCCGGGGCTCCAGTCCGGTCCGGTCCGTTAAGATGTATTAATACGTTAAAACACCAAAGTCACACAATAACACAAACAAACTACCCGATCGAGGCAGCGGCGCGCCTGCAACTCTCGAGCTCTGCGAGGTAAAATCACTGTTTTTGTCAAAGGAGTCTGGTGGCTTTGAAGAGAGCATAGATGGATGTCACGGCGTCAGTTCCCCGTCGGTAAATCCCACATATACAGCAGCCTGCGCAGGGAGCAATCGAGGCTACTCATCCCAAGTCACATCCAATCCATCCTCACTGTGAAGTCCCAGCTCTGAACGCACAGCTGCTTTTCCTCGGAGAGATTATTAGCGCGTTCACACGGAGGCCGAGCATGCATATAAACGGGAGTCCATCCGAGTCGGTTCGGTTTGTTTCCATACAATCTGGGAGTTATGATTAGACAAAGCACCGTGTGGCGCTCTTTCCTCCGGCCGTGGCCTTTTAACGCTACTTACAGCTGGTTAGCTAGCAGCTCCAAAATTCACACACAAGCTTTCCCGACAAACTGCTCCGGTTTGCAAAGGTTTCCCACCATAAATCCATAACGTCAGTCCACATGCATGCTCGTCCCGGGGCTTCACGTCCATACCAGAGCTGGTATCACACAATGCATTTATTATCTCACGCCGAGGCTTCCGCGGCTCCTCTTTCTCGGCAGTGCAGCCCCAGCAGGCTCGTTATGGTTGTGTTATTGTTCGCGGAGATTCAAGGCGGCTCGAAAACAAAACAGGCCGCCCCGGCTCGAAAAGCTCCTCTTTGGGAAGAAACGCCGACGGCTGCACGTCGATAGGAGGGGAAACGGGTGGTGGGGGGCTGTGGTAATTAAAACAAAAATTATTCCGAAGTTCCGACGCTGCTGTTGGTGTAAGAAAAATAAACCAGCGTAAGCACCGGGCTCTGGTGACAGTGCTAGCCGCCTGAGCTGCACCGGGAAGTCGGCTACAAAAGCAGGCCGCTTCCCTCTTCTCGGGATTAGCGGGACTCTTGTTCCCGCCTCGGTGGGAATGTAGCAGGAAAACCGAGGGTTTTGGCGAAATTATGTCCTCCTGCAGCTTCCAGTGGACCTCTCGAGTGTCAGTGACGACCGAAAGTGAATTAAATCCCTATTTGTGCACCTTGCTATCGTTAGCCGCGGAGTATTCCTCATACCTCCCGTCGTTTTTCCACACACAAACAAGGGGGCGCTGTTGCTCGGATCTCGCGAGAACTCACGTAACGCGGTTAATTCAAAAAAACAATGAACTGGAGCTCTGAAGGATTTAACGTTAGATCTGCACACAAGTTTTATTTTTTTACACACACAAAGTCTGAGATAAAACCAACAACACGTTTCAAAGAAATAAAGCACTAATAAGTATATATCCTGTGTATTTTGTGATAAGAGCTGGAAGGATTTTGTGTGTTCCCTCATTTTAGTGTCTGATCTGTTAGGATTTAATGCTTTTCTGTGTCTGATGCTACAGCAAACTGAATACTTCCAGGTTTTATAGTGTTGGTCAGACAAAACTAGTAATATCATGGCACCACTGTGGACTTTAGGAAATTGTGATTTTCACAATTTTTTTAATATTTTATTGACCAAATGATTAATTGGTTAATCATGGAGAAAATCAGCAGATTGGTTGAGAATGAATAACAATTACTAGCTGCAACTTATCTGGGTTAATACTGAAATATTGAATCAGAGAAAAGAGACGTATTATTTATGGCTATTAGAGGGTTTTTTAAAATCTTCCTACCTTAAATTAAGTTTGCAAATGATCACAAAGAAATTCAAACATACAATGTACACATTATTTTGAAGAACTACAGGACTGAAAAATATAATAAACTTATTATTATCATTATTATTATTACATCTTCAATGTCATATTTATGTGGCCCTGTTCTCTTATCTTCACTTTTTATTGCTTAAATAGCTTCATTAAAACTCCTGTTTGTGTGAATAAACAATGTTCCTGAAATGACTGAAAGCCACACTTTAACTGCCTTTTCTTGTACTATTACACAATAACTTTCATGTAGAAATACTGGCACACACTCATTTATGAATGCAATATGACAAATTCCTCAGTCACTGTTTTCACTGACTTCTTCAATATCAGATTAAACCAGTTTCGCAACCGTCAGAGTGCTGATTCAGTTGACAGTTCAACACCCATTTAAAGCTAAGATGGAAAAAAGAAACACACCCAAAGTCATTATTCATGCATTGAGTTTGAACTGAATTAGAAAATGAAATAATGAGAAATAAAACAGAAATAAACAAGCCTTTGGTTAAAGTACAGCTGGTGTTAAACAGCTGCATATGTGCACTGTTTCTATTAGTAAAAACACTGATGATGGCTCTGTTCTATTCAGGCGTTTCAGGAAGGCAGCACCAACAATACCAGGACCCTGAAACTGAAGCAGCTAAATGGAATACAGCCATCACTAACTTTATTATATACTCTGCTGTGACGTGCCAACATCTTCTGCACGAAAGGTCTATTCATGAAGGCTAATTTCAATTTAAAGCGTCTGTTTTGATTATTCTGTGACGCAGAATGTTTTCAGTGCTGCGTTTGAGTTCAGGACACCAGTCTGGCTGTACAAGACACCAAGCACAGCCTGTAAAATCCTCTGAGTACTTAAAGAAATCACAGTATGGGGCGTCTTATCTCTTCCTTTAACTGCTGGTTATGTTTTCTATGAGTTTTATCTCTACACATGACGGTCTAGTGCTGTCTAATAGGTTGTTAGCGGTCATGTGACACTGTGAAGGCTGTTGCTCGTAACTATTACTTTAAATCTATCACCATAGATTTGAAACTTTATCTAATGTTACACCATCGCAGATGGAAGTGTGTCCTATGCAGAAAATCACCCCTGACCAACCACCTGCAGCTCACGCCACAACAACAAAAGAGCGATGTGACGGCACGTGAAAACAGCCTGTTCTGGGTGAGAATACTAAAATCCTCTAAGTTCAGTCGGGGCTGAAGAAATTAGATTCAGCCTTCAAACACAGCATGTCTCATGTATATGTGTATAATCATATAATGTGAACTCATTATTAAGCCCTCATATTTCCAGGAAAATGCCAGAAGGCGTGACCTTGATGTGTTCGGTGGCACAGTCCTGAGTGGTCCTGTCTGTGGTGATACTGTGGTGGCAGCAGGGTGAAGAAAGGAGGCAGAAAAATAAACTCAAGTCTTTGGCAACTTCTGTTTCTCTGTAAAACACACACACCCATTGAAAGACATGCAGAGAGGAAAGGTGACACACCAGTGTGATGCAAACACTGATAGCATCGATCAATGCGCCCGCCTCGCCCTTATCTCCCTTTTCTTCCTCTTTCTTGTTTTCTTTAACTCTGGTCACACATGGAGACTTGAGCCTGCTGACCAGCGGGGACTTTCCACTTTGAGGTTGTATTTGAGGAATAAAAAAACCTCACATTTTCAACTCTGTGTTGCATTCAATTACAGCTGCAACAATAAGTCGGTTAATTAATTGAGTGAAAAAAAATCAAATGATTAATAGTTTCAGACGTTTTTAAAACAAAAAGCTGAATACTCTACTGAATACTTGCTTTTCTTTGTTATATTTGATACTAAATATAATGTTTTAGACTGTTGGCCGGACAAAACAAGCAAACTGAAGGCATGAACGTGGGCTTGGAGAAAGCGCAAAAAATCAGCGTTCTCATTGTATATGCTACTAATTTGGTTTCATTTAATCACACTGAGCTAATTAATTAGATCGAGTTTGCAGAAAAAAATCCCAGCAGCGCTAACAAAGTTTTTGAAGGTGCTCAGACTCTGCAGTGACCGTCAGGACTCTTTTGATGCAATCAAAGCACCAACTTTAAAGATCTCTCGTTTTGGTCACTTTCTTGCAGCCACTGGACATAAATGGCATCCTGAGCAGAATTTTAAATAAAGTTATGGGAGTTCAAATCATGTGTGGTTGTACAAAATCACTCTAATCACACAGCAGCACACACATGCTAAAAGTTATCAGAGTTCATGTTTAAACTGCCATCAGAAACATGGACTTTTATGTGTTATCGTGCGAGTTTTGATAGCAGAAAAACATGCACACATTTCAAAGCTCTGTGAGAAACTGTGACAGTCAGCTCCATGTGCCGATGAAGACCATGAGACGTGGAAAAAGTCAGTCAGTCGACCTTTGAGTTGAGGCTCTGTCACACACTCTGTGACATACTGCGAGTTTGAAGGCACTGAAATGTAGTTGGAGTACTTCGGATGCAGCTGCATTCCATGCATGTGAGCAATTCCTCTTTTATGGTTTTCAGCAGCGTCTCACGCCAATATGACTGTTTTTGAGGTTATTATGGTAACTGCGGCTGCTAAGAATAGCTGGTCTGTCAGTCTATGAGGATTATTCATCGTGCGTCTCTGAGAAGGTCCATGACTTTGAGTGATTCCCCTTTTCTTGTTCACACCAAATACCAAGAAGAGTGGAGCTGCTCTGACGCCCTGCCCACCGAGGTAATTAATGTTATCAGTTAGGTAACGACAGCCTATTTAATTAGAATTAAAACACATAATTCTACATATTTTTAACAGTTAAAATGACATTGTTCTGGTGTGTTCTGTGAAGCAACAGTGACAACTGCAACATAAACAAAGGCCATGTAATTAATTAATTGTCCCCAGAGGACAAACGGCCATCAGACGATTGCGATGGGCTCCAGGATTGCACAAAACGTTTTCATGCATGTACACGAAAACCCAGATCAAACAGGATGGTGGGGTTAGTGACTGTGAAACTCTCACCTGCACCATGCTGGAGGAGGATGTAATGGCTTCAGTGGTCTCATCATCATCATCATCATCATCATCATCATCATCATCGTCAGCAGCAGCAGCAGCAGCAGCAAACAGGCTGAACTGAAAAGTTGTGGAAAAGAAAGTTGAAAGAAACATCAACATTTTAAAAAATCACTCATTTAAATGATTTTGTGCTGCTGACACCTGAAATATTCATGACTGCTTAATTTGGGGCAAAAAGAAACGCACAACCATTGTGAGGAGACACAAATATGATTATCAGGTGTCAATGTGACCTGGTGTATGAGCTCTGTATTCTTTAGTCTTAGTGTCTTTGAATCACTCATGAGCACGAGCATCTCTACCTACAACGTTTGAACGACTTAAACTTCATCTGTGAGCGTCTCTCCGGATCGCGCTCCAACATTTCTGGCTATCATTCTGGTTTTGAACTCACTGAAGCTGTACTCACTGGATCAGAAGTAGACAAAAGTATGTGGACCAAGGTGCACTGATGTGGCCGTACAGTCTATGTCATGATGTTGTTTGAGTCGTTGCAGGTGAGTTTGGACTTGAGAATCAGTGAAATGTGTCAGGTAACAGCAGCTTCACCACTGAAGAAGATGAATCCTGCTACAATAAACACGGAACCTGGACATATATGGACATTATGGACAGACTCTACTACCTATGTGCGAGTCTCTGTCCCCGTCTTGTCATCGCAGCACGGTTATTTCCATCCTAGCAACACTGCTCATGACAGCAGCGCTTCCTCTTTTGGCGTGAAGCTGCAGTATATAAGATGGCACCTCTGTGCTTCATTCATCATTGGACTGTGTGGAGTCGAGCGGTCAGTAGCTGAACAGCGAAGCCATTTACAGCTGAGGTCCGGTCAGTTCTGTCGCCGTGCAGCCTTTGAAGATGTGGCCGACTCGCTCTGCCAGCTGCTGGATGTGCCTGCTCGTCCTGGCTGTGGTGATGCTCTTCTCTGCATCTCAAGGTAAACCTGAGCTGGCGTCGCTGGATGTTGAGAAATGTGTGCAGACTCCAGCTTGATTAGACCATCTTAAAGATTAGATCTGTGATGCTTTATGAGGATCAGTATTATGTCACACTTTGAGAAAATGCTGGAAACTGACAGACTGATTCAGGCCTCAGAAAGCAGCTCTAGCAGTGATTCAGGGGGAACTTTGGCTGAAGTGTCTCAGAGTAATAACACTTCATGGGCGTCTCCCAGTGTGTAACAGCTCGCTCTCCCTTTATGGACGACTGAATAACCAGCGACGTGAAGCTGAATAATGAGTGTTTCCTCTCTGGTGTTGCAGTGGATTCCTACGATCCAGTTGTGGGTCTACCCTGCTGTCGCGGTGTCAGCTCCAGGAGGATTCAGCGAGTCAAAGCGTGTTACGAGCAGACGCCACGAGAGGGCTGCAACAAGCACGCCTTCCTGTAAGCACGCCACGCATCAACCCGTCCTCCACTGCTGGCTTCATCACAGAGGAAAGACGGGCTGTGAAATGACTGTTTTGTGTCTGCTTGCAGGGTCATATCCAAGAGGAACAAACAATGGTGCATCAATCCAGCTGCAGCGTGGCTCAAAGACAAGATAGCGAAGGTGAGAGTCACACATGAGCTCAGTCAGTCAGTCTGTGTTCACGTGTTAAAACCAGAGCAGCTGAAGTCCTGGTTCATCATGCTCTGCTGAATTTACGCGTCTGGACAGTGAAATCTGTTGGAAACTAAACTCTGCAGTAGTTTTACTTGCAGTGTGAATCTTAATAAATGTAAAAACACATCAAAGTGCAAACGTTCCCACTAAAGTCTACAAACACAGACTATTAAACCCAAATCACTTCAGTAGCTTGTAAACAAGTACATTTACTCACGTAACTTAAGTACAATTCTGAGGTACTTGTACTCCATAATATTTACATGCTGGCTTCAGGTGTAAGTGACTTTGCAGAGTCACATTTTAAATACAAAACACCATTTTAATGAATGAAATGTTTGGTGTTTTACACATTAAACTAGAAATTAACTCTGGACACTTGAAGTTCACACTGCTGATTCTGAGTGTTTTCACACAGTGGTACTACTTCTTTAAGTATCTAAGTGTTAAACTAGAAGCCATCCTCTGAGCCTCATTTCCTGTTCTCTGCTTAAACTTTCCATCTCCTTGTCCAAACAGGGACAACTGGACTGTCCTCCTGATCTGGCGTTAATACATGCAGTCCTGGAGCTTGAGGAGGTGTGATGGAAACGTCCCAGCGAGGCAGCTACTCAGAACACTTTCTGCAGATTTACTATTTATTCCTTTTACAAAGTCTATTTAAAAAGAAGTTATTTTTGTATTAGATTTTATAAAGCTAAGAAAACAGAATTTTGTGGCATTATTTTGTAAAGCTGTCATTAACTGTAACGGCACTGTTGATCTTTTTGAACCTGGAACCAAAAGTAAAGCCTGTTAAACTGACTTAAACCTGTCTGACTCTTGTTTTTCTACGTGTCTGACGTCTGTGTGGATTTCTCTTCTGACTCTGTGTCACATTTAAAATGACAGAAGTAAATGCATTAATTCAGTCAGACTGTGGATGGACATATTACCCACAATCGTAACTGATGCGGCTTCTGGTAATTTAAGAAACAATACACTATATGGCCAAAAGTATGTGGACAGTGGGACATCAGGCCCGTATGTGACATGTCATTCAGACACAGTGGACATTAATCTGCTGCCACATCTGCCTCCACTCTTCAAACTGGACTGCGGGTGGAGACACAGGCTCTGACACTGGGTGATGTCGAGCTTCGGATGGGGTTACATGCGCAGGCCAGTCAAGTTCTTCCACACCGAGCTGGGAAAACCATTTCTTTATGGTGCTGCTTCGTGCACGGGGTCCCTGTCTGGTTGAAACAGGAAGTTCACTGTTGAACTACAAACGGATGAGGTGTTCACGTGCTTTTTTTGTGGTTCATCATGTGTATTATCATGCTAGTGATCTCTGGTGCGAGATAAACAACAAACCTGAACATATATGGACATGGTCGACAGACTCCACCATCCTCTGGGGGTTGCGTTGAGGTGGGGCAGAGTCCCTCCAGAACCGCTGCTCATGACATCAGCGCTTCCTCTTTCTGCGACAAGCTGCAGTATGTAAGATCGCACCTCCCTGGTTCAGCCATCGTCGAGCAGTTCGTACCTGAACCACGACGCTGTTCACAGCTGAGATCCGGTCACTCTGAAGATGTGGGCGAGTGTCTCTGCCAGCCGCTGGACCTGTCTGCTCGCCCTGATGCTCTTCTCTGCATCGCAAGGTTCAGCTCTCTGCGTTTTGATTACAGAGTAAACGCGTGAAGTGTGATGTTGTTTTAAATTATATGAAGAACACGAACAATGAGCCGACCTTCAGATCGACTGCTGCTCCTCTGAGCTGCTATGAACTTTTACTACCATTTGATGGTTATATTGTGCTTGTGCTGTATGATGTTGATAATATCCGTCCGTGATGATGAGTAAAACACATGAATGGATTTCTAATGACAGAATCTCTCTCTCTGTAATCGTCTGGTCCAGTCGATTCAATGATACTCGGTCTACCCTGCTGCAAAGGAGGCCGATCCAGAGAGATTCATGACGTCCAGCAGTGTTTCGAACAGAAACCGCGGAGCGACTGCTCTTACCACGCCTTTGTGTGAGTACGGCTCTTTGAAAACGTCTTTAAACAGACTGAAGCCTGAAACAAACGTCTGCATTGGCCTCTCTAATGTCCCTGCACTGTGCTGAAAAGCTAGCTGAGACGCACCTCAAGACACCAGAAGCCCGCTCAGCGACGGCCTCTGCCATGTCTTCCTTCACTGCGCTCTGCATCCTGAAATGGAAATACGCTGTTATCCCACAATAAATCAAGGTTATTTCAGGATGGGCTGTCTTACTGGATACTTGAGGTTCATTCAGAAGAGCCGCTGTGGGACCGATGTTTCATGAGACTTCTAGAAATAAGCATCAGCCAAAAGACAAAACATTCAGTCAAAAACGAAAACGTCTAACTGTTTGATTTCCCTGTTTTCGGTTTCTAGGATTATAACCAGCAGCAACAAAAAGATCTGTGTGAAAGGAACTTCCCCGTGGCTCAAAAAACGTCTCAGCAAGGTAAGAACTGGGAAATCAAACTGGGCTCAGTCACAGTTTGGATGGATGAAGGCGATGTGTTGCATTCAGGAGCTCTGAAGAACGTCAGTGCGACTGTTCGTGAGCTTTGATTGAGACCGCAGCGAACCACTGAAACCTCTCAGCTGAGGTTTGCTTCACGCTCACAGTAAGAGACAAAGCAACACCGTTTCTCATCATTTCCTCACTAGTTTCCATCTGTTTGTAGTGTGTGTGTGTGTATATGCTTGCTTTAATTGTATTAATTCAACGGACGTTTACCAAATCAGTACAATCTCAATTTTTCCAAATGATTAATACTAAATTACACAGTACTTCGAAATCACCAGCGAGCTACAGAGCTGTGAAATAAAGTAATACCAAACAAATACTCCATCTGAAGAGCAGTGCATCTGAAACCAGAGCAATTAATGTTGTAACCAACGCTCAAGTATAAGAACTAACTGCCACATGAGAGCACTCACACAGCTTCAGGAAGTAATCTGTACCACTAGCCAGTCACCCCAGAGGGCCAGAGCTGTTCTCAAAGTGGAGACCATCTGTTTATTGTTTGTTTTTCTGGAGAATTTTGGCTAAGAAAGTTGCGATTGAGCCACAGCAGCAGAAGTGCCAGCCTGAACACACAGGTGGCACAAAAGACGGGAGCTGGTGAGGTGGAAACTTTGAGTCATTTTCATGTCGAGTGCTTTAAAACAGTCAAGCAGCACAAGTGAGCACTAAGACAAATCCATGAGGATATCATGAACTTCACGTCTTCTCATCTTCTCATTTTCTGCACCTCAGGGAGAAGTAAACTGTCCTCCAGAGATCCTGATCGATGGAAGATTTGTGGTCTTGGATGAAGATGATGTGGAATAGCGAAAACAGTTAAGCAGAGCAGGCGCTGGGAACAGTTTCTGCTGATTTACTTCTTATTGCTTTTAAAATTAAACAGCATTTTTATTGCATTTTTTTTTTTAATAAAAGTTGTAAAAACAATGATGGCAGAGATTTTCTTTTTTGGAAATGAACCTGGAAACAAACAGAAATGCTATTAAAAGGCTTTGAAATGTGACTGAATCTGTTTGTTTAAGGTCTCGGTGCAGCGGTATTGTGCAGCACTGGCACTTCATGAATGGGGATTTCTGTGCTGAGTATGTGCAATAAAAATGGAAACATGAATGGAATTGATGAATAATGGTCAGTGAGGGGTTTTCTCAGCTGTCTGGACCTCTGCGACCACATGTGCTCTGAATGCATCTGAGTGTGTGTTTGCAGTTACTCACACACACACACACACACACACACACACACACACACACACACACACACACACACACACACACACACACACACACACACACACACGTTTTCTCAGTGGTGTCATGAAGTGAAGCACTGAAGCTTTGGGCTCTTCCTTCCTTACTCTGCATTATCTCATAACTCAAACAACAGCCAATAATTTGACATTGTTTACAAGAACATTCAAGAATAATCTACATTTTTATGATAGTTCATCAAGTGAAGACATCAGAGCTGTGTGACCATGTGACAGGAAGCAGACAGACACAGCCTGTCCGTCAGATATCTCCCTCAGGAGTCGACAGAGACCAAAAACAGCAAACAGACAGTGAACACTGGACATCAGGCGGCCTGAAACTAAATGAACGACTCGACGAATGATGATGTCACTCCATTAACCGCTGGATGAGAAAACAGGTTCACTACAACAACTTAAAAGATGATCTGTCAATGTGTTCACAACTTGCTGGTGCCTCCAAGAGGCGAAAAAAGGAACTGCAGATCTAAATATCCTGGATGCAGATGACTCCGGCTGGAGTCACATGGATGAGAAAATGTGATTGCTCTAAACATGTGCATATATGTTTATTTATGGTTATTTCCTGGTTATTCAACGATTCCATTATTTGTAATGACTTCCTGGTTTATATGAAGTGACTGCTGGGAAATATTCAAAGTTTCCAGCAGCTACCTTTTTAATCAGGTGGTGATCAGATGTGCTCTCCACAGATGATGACTGTTTTTTATGTTGAGACTCAGACTGGCCTCGTGATACCTTAAATAAAACTGATTCTCATAAGTTTACTGCAGGGAGGCACACAGAGCGCAGCATCAGGAATTTGTGATTCGCTATTTTCTGGTCTTCTGCAGATCAGGGTTAGGGGGCTTGGAAGTAGAGATTTTCATGAAGTGCCACGAATGGAACTTTTGTGCAAATTAGCTTGAATGATAGTTTATAGTTCTATTCTTCAGTTAGAACATGTGTACATACAGTACAATGATGAAGGTCTTTCAGGTTAAATAACGCAACGCATTGTGAAGCAATACGACGCAGCAACATGAAATCACATGTCACTCCCTCAGTTTATCTGTAATCACGATCTGAGATGAAACAAAGACCTTCTGCATCCTCACAACAGTCTCATGCTGAGGTGTCTTCAGAGAACCCACAGAACACCTTATCATGGTGATGGGACAGATGGAGCAACAACAAAGCAAGAAAGAGGAAGCAGCGTTTCTGGCCAAAACCCAAAGCGTCATGTTCAAAAAGGTATTTGCTTCACATTAACATTTGCTGTCAACCCAGAATGCTAATCAATAACCTTTGACAGCCACTGCAAACGAGCACAAAGTCCACCACCAGCCAGGAAATCTCCACAGGAAAGGAGAACAAGTCCAAAGAGACTTTAAACACAGTGCCGTCACAGGACGCCGTCTTTAGTTTCACCAGCAGGGGGAGCCAAAGCATCACAGGGCTCATACATAAATACATCACAGGCTCGGAGTGAAAACGTATCGGGTCAAACCAGCCGGATGTACTAAGATTCAGATTTTTTCCAGATAACAATACAGTAAACAGAGATGGTACAAACAAGGTTCAAACAAAACTCTTTTTCCTCCTCGCTCCTCATATATCACTCTGAAACTGTGCAATGCAATGCGAGCAACCTGCTGCTTCGATTTAAGACATTAAAATTCAGAAGAGCCAAATGACATATAAAGCCACAGAACGCAGCTACAGCTCAGTGCATCACATGATCCCCTCTAAATAACATGTATCAGTGAGAAAGCTGATGCATGTAATTTATTGTTACCAGTGACTTCAATGTATCTCCTAAAAGTCAACAAAAAAAGAATAACAGAAAATGACTTCATAAGAAAAACGACTGAATTTATGGGCTCAAAACTCCAAAACATGGGGAAACTTTCACTCAGCAGGAATTATGTTTCTTCAGGCTTCTCCACTCAAAATGTCAAAAGGGAGGACTCATGAAATTCATCAAAACGTGAATTTCCTACACAGCAACACACCAACAAATATTCCATATTTTAGCTAATCCTTGAAAATAAATAATTAAGCCTGCAGTGATGAACCTCCAGAGAGTGATCCCGTGAATCTGCAGCTCCTCCGCGGAGCTTAAAAACACAGCTAACAGAGGGTGAAAACTGGACTTACACTCATCAGGTGACACGAACACGTTCACCATATCAACTGAAAAGGTGTGATATGTCACTGCAGCGTTCTCAAGGCTGTGGTTGGGTCTTGGTGGGCCCATTCAGTCCACCTGGAGCGCAGGACCAGCCAATCACAACACTATCTCAGTCTGAGATCTTTCTCTGAATCTGAAGTGTCTGCAGCGTCAGCATCGCTGCTGAGGGCGCAGCTGTTGCGGTTCAAGTCTTTTCATTTTGATTCTTATCATCTGCACGTACTGGCTTCTAACTGCAGAGAGAAGAAGAAGACAGCAGCGCGAGTGAACATCACGGCTGCTTCACGCCCACCATGTCGCCTGGAATCTGTGAGCTTCAGAAAACACATGTAACCCACAAACAAGTCAGGTCCGAAAGGACAAAGAGGGAAAATGAAGTTCATTCCCGACCCTGGAAATCAAGGTCCACTTACTGTTTTTTTTCCATAGCTTTCAATTAGATCACACTGTCTTCATCATGGCTGAAGTTTACGTCAACACATCTCAGAAAACCCATCCGCTGGTGAAGACCTTGTGATTCGGTTAAGAGCTCTGAAAAAAGCTGGCGAGGGTCTCGAGGGGGGACGGTTTTATCAGACTCATTCAATATAAACTGTATCTTGTCCTTTTCCGCACTGAATAAAAAGAAAAATGGAGTACGGAGGAAATTTCTTACACAGATACTGTCTTACATGCTGATGCACACTCTTATTTGCTGTGCAGGGAACTCATCTACCGGCCATACTGACCACATCCTGGAACTATTTACACAACTTAACCTGCCGCAGACAGCATGTCTTCAAATGATCTGCTGGTGTGTTGCGAGCGAGAGACTGACCGTCATTTAATCACATCCTGTGAAACACAGGTCTGATGAGCATGACGCAGCATCAGGCCTGCTCTGGTGAATGATACTGCCTTTTGTACCGTAAGTATTAGTAAGACACTGAATGCTGACATCAACATTAAGCTCTGTGGAACGGAGGCATGATTAGTGGAGCACATGAGCCAGTCATCCAGTCATATTTGGAGGAATTACTTCCCTTTTCTGCTGCTCTTTTTACAACTTAAAGCAGATATTGAATGAAGGGCAGGAAGCAATCGAGCGGTTTCAAGAAAACACTGTCCTTCCTGGTATGTGGAAACCGTGAAGCCACATATTTTCCACTGTAAAATGACATTTCTTCAAAAGCTTTGATGTAAATCTGGATTCATCATTCTGGTGGTCTGACCATGACTAATAATCTATGAAAGACCTGGATGCTGACATGGAAAAGAGAGCGAATCGTATATCTTATCAAACCTGTTAAGTTATTTTTTCACCTCTGGCTTCAGATTTGATCAACAGTTCAACAAACAGACAGATGTGGATGTACTTCAGACACAGAAACTGTGGGTGTCTGGACCCAGCAGAGACTCTAAAGCTCAGACTCAATGGATGGAAGAACACAAAATACACTTCTCAGAAGAGAAACTTCTTTTAAGTACTTTCATATCTTTATCTATCACTTTCAGTCACTACCCAGGGTTCATGAGCTCAGGTGACAGAGATTAAACTTCCTGCCGTGCTCTCTGCTCACCACTAAGCCTGTAGCCCTGTAGAAACCCTGACTTACAGGGACCACCTCACTGACCTTCATCAGAGGGATACAGTGAGTATGGCTTCCCTGGAGTCCACCTGCTCTGTGCAGGGTGTGTTAGCCAGGTTAGGAGGACAGCAGCCCGGTAAGGTCCTGTGTCCCCACCCTGAGGCGTGGGACAGTTTGACAGACCCTCCATGGCCTGCGCAAAATCCTCCCACGCCCAAGTTTTACTTTCACAACCAGAGAAGCTGCTGTCATTCCAGCTTTCCAATAACTACTGACCAACTACTGATTCAGGCTTCTGCTGACTTGGGGATGGCACTGAACTGATCGCTGACACATTAACACATTCATATCAGCTCCACACACGGTGATGTGTGAATATATATGTGACAGGAAAGGAAACGTCTGCGTGCATTCAGGTTTAAAATGGTCTCTGAGAGCTGCAGTCAGCCTGACATCTTCAAATGCTCCCAGACAGTCACTGAGCCCTTGCATTGATTAAAAAGAGAAGGGGAAGTGGTTCATGATTTCATTCAGAGGATGCAAGTTGTTGAAAAGAGGAAAGACAGGTTTGAAAAGTCTGTGAATAAGGTAGAACTCTTGAGAAGAAATCCTTTCAGCTCATCTCACGCTTCAAGTCTCTCAAGGTGAACAGAGCTGTTCATGCTTCTTCAACTCGGGTTTGGCTCAGAGAGGCAAGAGAGAAAGAAGGAGCATATGTGAAACATGGATCTCAAAGACAGTGAAAAATAATCAGACCGTATTATATTTAGCCAATAAACTCACTTTAATTTGTGTCCACATGACTGAGTTGTTTGAAATAGTGTCAAACTTCAGGCTCCACAGTCCTTCAAAGCCGCTGATGTCAAACATGTCATGTTGAAAAAGTCTGACCTAACACTGATGAAGCACACATCATTGAAAAGGACGCTGCTGAAAAATGCAGCTCCTCTTTGGTTGCACAACATGAAATTTTTTTACATAGGTTTGTTTTAGAAATGGACTGAGAAACGAAGTACGGGCTACATTTTCTTTCCAAAAGAGTTATTTTTACTGGGAAACTCTCAGCAAGTTGGAAATAATCCAATCTGCATGTGAAAAACATCCCTTATGATGCAACTGCGAATGAGAAGTGCGGCGAAAGGAAAGTAGGAAGGAAGTTTGGTTTATTTTAATCTGCCAACCATGAACACAAAGCTAAGTGACAGCTTAAGCTCAGCTCATCTCCTCCACCTGCCTGCTAAGCTGCAAATTCAACTGTGAAGCCCAACATACTGCACATCCCTGCTGGGAAAATGGAAACTCGTGTTCTGTGCAGAAATGTGAAAAGCTTGCACTGTTGTAGCCTTTAAGTGCATTCATTTTAGGATGTTAAGTACTGAAGACAATCACAACCTTTAGACCTCTAGACGGATTCTCGAACCAGCTGCAGGCCTGATTTACACGCCGCCTCATGCTTTTATTTTGCTTTATATCTACCTACCTGATATTTAGCTCTAAATCACTGGAAAAATGGACGCTGCTTCCACAAGGCCAGTTATCTTTCTCAGGGCAACATGACGTGGGCATCGTGGAGACAGTCGTCTACCACAGAGCTGTCAGCTTCAAGATGTGCGACACCGCCCACCTCGTCCCCACAAACACTTACTTCTCAGAAAGTCCTGACACTAAAATCACACGTGGTCCTAGCACCTTGTGCAGAGACGGTGATGATCAATAGTTTGAATGTCTTGGAAAGACATGATGACAACAAGAGCTTCTGGCAGCACATTAATCAGCGACTGACAGACACCACACCCACAGTGGCTGCTCATAGCGAATGCAGCTCCTCTCCTGCAGCAAAAACATCCGAAACTTGAAGCACCTTTAAGGACGTGTCAGGAAGGCAGCCGCTTGGTCCAAACTGGACGAAAACATCAGCCTCAGCGGTCAGCGAGGCTTTCAGACTCTTCAGTTTTGGTTCGAGTAAAAAGAAAGTGCGCCCAAAGATGCTTTTACTTTTACATTTAGACATTACGAGAACACAACAAACTGAAAGTGTGCACAGTGGAAGGTTCTGTTTTTGCTCTGATGCCATTCTCTGTCACTTCCTGTCGCCCTGATTACACTTTGGTTGAATGAGTTGCATGTTTCCAGTTGTTTGGGTGCACATGTTTCAGTATACGTATGTGTCAGTTGTGTTCAGAGTGGCATCTGGCTCTGGTCTGGGTGTCTGCAGTCGCTGCTCTGCTTCATAGTTTTAAAGTCATACATGGATATTTTTCTTGTTCTGTCGATGCTAGCTTTAACCCCAGTGGCCTTAAAAGCAGCCACATGCAGTGAAGGAACATGAGGTGACAGAACATTTCTGCTTGTTGTTCCATTAAACTCTGTGATGCTTGTTGGAGGCACCATGCTAACAGCTACTACTTAAGCAAAACACACATGGGTGGAATGGCCATCAGAGGCCGTGGCCCACACACCAGTCATGTGGTGGAAGGTGACAAAAATGCTGCTGTTACGAGGAAACGGCAGGAAATACAAGACAATAGTCAAGTTTCCATCCAAATGTAAACGAATTTCCAGAAAACTCACCACGTCTAACCACTTTCATTTGCAACAACTCTTTTTCCCCCCAAATTTCCAGCATTTCCAGTCCAGCTTCAGACTTTGATTTGGACTCTTTGTTGGACCACTGACCATTGACTCAAAGACAAACTCGACACTAAAGGCTGCAGAGTGTCAGATAATCAGTTTGTGAACACAACCCTGATCTTTAAGAGCTGGGACTCTCCTGTGAGCGACTGAGCCTCTCCAGGACGCCCCCTTCATACCTGATCATGGTACTGTCACCTGTTACCAGTGAACCTGTTTACCTGTGGAACGTTCCAAACAGTGTTTTTGGAGCGTTCCACATCTTTCTCAGTCTTTTGTCCCGACTCGTGTCAAACGTGAACGCAGCCTGACTCTGCTGCTGGAGGCTCAGACGACCATGTTGTGACATGTCTGCGATGACCGCACGCTGCAGTAAGTCCTGACCTAAACCATTACTCAACTGTTTGTCACATAAATGCCACAACAGCGACTTCCTCATTATCAATAAAGCTTCACCTTGAAGAAAATCGTCTTTCCTCACGTCTTTTGACACAGACAGAAAATGCGGTCGTTGCTGGCAGCTTCAGATTTTCATGATCTTGAAATGAGGCAGAGTTACACTCAGCAGGGGCCAGTTTGCTTCAGGTTTGCTGATTGTTTCTTAACTTTTTCTCCATTAATGCTTTAATAAATGGAGCGATAGCAGGTGACCTCTGGCCTGTGAGGGATCCCTAACGCCCCCGCCATCAGACACTCAGGAGAAAATGATGATTTTCTTTTCCAAACGAAACATATGATGAAAGTGCTTCCTGTTGGTAAATCGGTCACTTGATGGAAACCACCGTAAATCGGCGGCTCATTCATTCAGATGAAGAGAGAGGACTGACAGAAAAAATGGAGGATGACTAACCACACGGATCACTTCTGCTTTCTCAGGCTTTAAGTATCTGATGCGTCCAGTCGGCCGTCACTTCACCGAGCTCTCTGCAGAAGAAAGACCAGCAGAGATACTTTATTCAGTATTTATCCTTTTCATCTCACATTTAATACAAACTCTTGTGAAAATGCTGAAGTGTGGAAGCCTGCTGAAGATTGCGCTGCTCGCCATGGTCCTGGTGACTTTGATTGTGTCTGGATCAGCAGGTAAGATTCAGCTTTGGATACACAAGACAAGATCTTACAGAAGCTATTTAAATGCACTTTTTAACTGTTTCCTGGATCTGTTGTTTCAGCTGAGAAGCTGGCGTCCTGCTGTAAGACAGTCACCAGACAGGAGATAACTGATCCAATCACAGGATACATGGTGCAGAAAGCGAACCTCCCGTGTGTCCGAGCTGTCATGTAAGTCAGAGGAAAAATGCTGCATGTTAAAAAGTGAAGATCTGACCTTCACAACGTGGACCTCTGAATCCTCCCGCCTGTTTAATGAACTGATGACTTCACGTTTCATCTTTGTTTCTGTGTATCTGCTCTGAGCTGACGTATCTACAGCATGTTGAAACGTTTCATTTAAGACACTCGTGTTGCATTTGTTCGTCCTTCCTGCAGCTTCCAAACAGAAAAAGGTCTTTTCTGCAGTCAGGTCAACGCTCCCTGGGTCCACCGCAAGATCGTGGCATTCGAGTGAGTTTCTTCAGACTGTTGATCCACTCACACGTTCACTCGGCCTCTTCTCACTCGCTCCTCATTCAATCCCAAACTTGTGCTCTCAAATACTTTTGTCTTTTATTCTCGTTCTCACAGAAAAGCAAAGGCTCAGGCCAGACTGTCGTCTGCGCTCCCCTCATCAACCGCCTCCCTGCTCTCCATCATCACATCCACTGCCTCCACCACTTCCTCATCCTCCCCTGCTCCTTCCTCCTCATCTCCTCCTCCTCCTTCCTCCTCCTCTCTTCCTCCTTCATCCTCCCCTGTTCCTTCCTCCTCATCTCCTCCTCCTTCATCCTCATCTCCTCCTCCCTCCTCATCCTCTCTTCCTCCCTCCTCATCCTCTCTTCCCTCCTTCCCCTCCACATCTGAGATGCCTGCTGATGAAACCTTCTCAGAAAACGATGAAGAGTAGGCCTGCATCTTCTCCACCTCCAGCCAATGAAGACAAAGACTGAATCCATCAGGAAGTGAACGATTATGGACTCAACACTGAAACTAATGTTTGAAAAAGCATTGAAGAACATGATGATGTTAAATTATTGTTTTATGAGTATTTAGTTTCTTTAAATGCCTCCTTCTCACAATGAGTGACATTATTTATTAGTTTAATTTAATTGATCAGTCCTGATAGAAGTTTTCATGTATTTATTACCAAGTGTATTTATGAATGTTTACAAGTTACAGTCTAGAACTTAATGATCAACGTAATGATTTTATCATTACCATTGAGCTTAAATCTATGAAACCATTTTGAGATATTTTATTTGTCTGGAAGCTTGTGGGAACTTTTCATCTAAAATAAACATTTCACATGTGATATTGCTTCCAGTTTTTAGGTGTTTGGCTGCTCGTCTGTGTCTTTTCTGGCTTCTTTATGATATGAAAATAGAAGAAGCTGTAAGGGCTTCAGACCTTTATCAAGATAAGGACCAAAGATGAAAGATGCCCTCTGACAGCTGTGGTTAACAGTTAGCAGGGATGGAAGGAATGCGGGTACATTATACTCAAGTCAAAGTAAAAGTACTTCTGTGAGTACATACTTGAATAAAAGCACTGAAAAATGTTACTGCGTTACAGTTTTTTTTTTGAGGGGGGATATTAAATGATGATATATGATGTTAAGGCCACAAAACAAATTGCATTTGATGTCAAAGTATTCAACAGTGGAACAACGTCACAGCACGGAGCCCTGATGTGGAAACCAACAATGAATCCACGTCGACAGACAGCACTTTGCAGCTGACTGTTGAATAAATATACAGTCGCCTTCCTCTGTGTAACCCGACGGGAATAAACTAGAAAAAACCCACAAAAGTCAGAGGATTAAAAAGAAAATGAGCAAAAATGAATGAAACGTCTATGGACACCACAGAGGGAGCAACAATCAGCACGAAGCCTCATAAATTTAAAGATCTCCTCGAGAAAATCTTCGAGATGTATGTAAAACACAGTACTTTGACTTATGATGTGTCTCTGATAGACTTTTCCCACAAAACAAGTTCGATTATGTGTTTAAAATCCTGAAAAGACATCCACTCCTTCTCCCTCATTAAAAAACCCTCGATCTATGACTATGCAAAAGCTTTCACTTCAAAAGCTGAACTGCGTCACATCTGCTTCACTGACGAGTCATTTCTCAGTGTTTGTGCGCTGTGGGCTTCAGGTCTCCACATCACACTTTGAGTTGAACACTGGACCAGGACGAGCCGTCCTATAAACACGCTCCATGAAGGACTGTTCAGCGAACGGTTCATGGCTCTGTAACGCAGCCTGACTCTGCTGCTGGAGGCTCAGACGACCATGTTGTGACATGTCTGCGATGACCGCACGCTGCAGTAAGTCCTGACCTAAACCATTACTCAACTGTTTGTCACATAAATGCCACAACAGCGACTTCCTCATTATCAATAAAGCTTCACCTTGAAGAAAATCGTCTTTCCTCACGTCTTTTGACACAGACAGAAAATGCGGTCGTTGCTGGCAGCTTCAGATTTTCATGATCTTGAAATGAGGCAGAGTTACACTCAGCAGGGGCCAGTTTGCTTCAGGTTTGCTGATTGTTTCTTAACTTTTTCTCCATTAATGCTTTAATAAATGGAGCGATAGCAGGTGACCTCTGGCCTGTGAGGGATCCCTAACGCCCCCGCCATCAGACACTCAGGAGAAAATGATGATTTTCTTTTCCAAACGAAACATATGATGAAAGTGCTTCCTGTTGGTAAATCGGTCACTTGATGGAAACCACCGTAAATCGGCGGCTCATTCATTCAGATGAAGAGAGAGGACTGACAGAAAAAATGGAGGATGACTAACCACACGGATCACTTCTGCTTTCTCAGGCTTTAAGTATCTGATGCGTCCAGTCGGCCGTCACTTCACCGAGCTCTCTGCAGAAGAAAGACCAGCAGAGATACTTTATTCAGTATTTATCCTTTTCATCTCACATTTAATACAAACTCTTAAGAAAATGCTGAAGTGTGGAAGCCTGTTGAAGACTGCGCTGCTCGCCATGGTCCTGGTGACTTTGATTGTGTCTGGATCAGCAGGTAAGATTCAGCTTTGGATACACAAGACAAGATCTTACAGAAGCTATTTAAATGCACTTTTTAACTGTTTCCCGGATCTGTTGTTTCAGCTGAGAAGCTGGCGTCCTGCTGTAAGACAGTCACCAGACAGGAGATAACTGATCCAATCACAGGATACATGGTGCAGAAAGCGAACCTCCCGTGTGTCCGAGCTGTCATGTAAGTCAGAGGAAAAATGCTGCATGTTAAAAAGTGAAGATCTGACCTTCACAACGTGGACCTCTGAATCCTCCCGCCTGTTTAATGAACTGATGACTTCACGTTTCATCTTTGTTTCTGTGTATCTGCTCTGAGCTGACGTATCTACAGCATGTTGAAATGTTTCATTTAAGACACTCGTGTTGCATTTGTTCGTCCTTCCTGCAGCTTCCAAACAGAAAAAGGTCTTTTCTGCAGTCAGGTCAACGCTCCCTGGGTCCACCGCAAGATCGTGGCATTCGAGTGAGTTTCTTCAGACTGTTGATCCACTCACACGTTCACTCGGCCTCTTCTCACTCGCTCCTCATTCAATCCCAAACTTGTGCTCTCAAATACTTTTGTCTTTTATTCTCGTTCTCACAGAAAAGCAAAGGCTCAGGCCAGACTGTCGTCTGCGCTCCCCTCATCGACCGCCTCCCTGCTCTCCATCATCACATCCACTGCCTCCACCACTCCCTCATCCTCCCCTGCCCCTTCCTCCTCATCTCCTCCTCCCTCCTCATCCTCTCTTCCTCCCTCCTCATCCTCTCTTCCCTCCTTCCCCTCCACATCTGAGATGCCTGCTGATGAAACCTTCTCAGAAAACGATGAAGAGTAGGCCTGCATCTTCTCCACCTCCAGCCAATGAAGACAAAGACTGAATCCATCAGGAAGTGAACGATTATGGACTCAACACTGAAACTAATGTTTGAAAAAGCATTGAAGAACATGATGATGTTAAATTATTGTTTTATGAGTATTTAGTTTCTTTAAATGCCTTCTTCTCACAATGAGTGACATTATTTATTAGTTTAATTTAATTGATCAGTCCTGATAGAAGTATTCATGTATTTATTATCAAGTGTATTTATGAATGTTTACATGTTAGAAGACAGAATTTTTGTTGTTTCTCACAGTTTAACATTCATGAAGTTGTTCTGAGAAAATGTTCTGAGATATTTATTTATTTGAAAGCTTGTGATAACTTTTCATCATAAAACATTGGTCAGAAATAAACATTCCTCGTGTGATGCTGCATCCAGTGTTTATGTGTTTGACTGTCCATTAGCATCTTATCTGACATGAAAAAGCACGACGCTGTCAGGGCTGCAGACCTTCATCGAGATAAGGATCAAACCTGAAACATGTGGCAGCTGTGGTTAGTGGCTGGCAGGGAAGGAAAGAGCAGTAGAATATTATACTAAGGTAAAAGTACTTAGATAAATGAACGTAGAAATATCTTTGATAGAGGTAGTAAAATAGATACACACACACTGAGATGTAAACACGTAACCTGGTAAGTAAGCAGCTGGAGCTTGTAAAGTAGAACACAGTATGTATGTCAGTACTGCTCAGTATATCAGAAGTACGGCAGTAAAGTAGTAAAGTGACGTCCATGTATAAATACAGTTTGAGTGAAGTGACATGGTGATGAGCTCAACAGCTCCAGTGTTCAACTCTCTTATGGCCCGTGGGATGAAGCTGTCCCTGAGCCTCGTGGTGCGGGACCAGACCCTGTGAGACTAGTGTCCTGGCACCAAGATGTCAGGGCTCAGACTTCTTCTCTGCAGGCCATCTTATCATCGCCAGTGATCAGACCAACGGCAGCTGTGTCATCAGCAAACTGACGGTGCTGGAGCTTTGAGTGGCCACACAGGGAGTACAGGAAAGGGCTGAACATGCAGCCCGGAGGGGCCCTGGCACTGAGAGACAGGGTGGGGGATGTGGTGGTCTCACGCGGCCTTGGGTCTGCCCATGAGGAAGGTCAGCATCCAGTCAGGATTGAGTCCCAGGTGTCGGAGCTTGACGACAAGCTTGGAGGGCACGGTGGTCTTTATGAAACATGTGGGGACAACAGACGAGCAGTGAGGGGGTGACAAGTCTGTCAAGATATCCACTGGTTGACCTGCACACACACTGAGGACCCTGCAGGGGAGACCATCAGGTCCAGGTGCCCCGTGTGGGTGAATCCTTCTGAAGGAAACATCAGCCCTGGATCGTATTAGCGGGCCGGGGGCTGCACCTTCTCTACCTCAGCAGCAGGGACGTTGTTCTTGAAGAGAACAGGGTGCACTCAGTTCATCTGCAGAGATGTGGACATTATCTCAGCACTGCTGGTCTTCTTTAAGTAGTTTGTGATAGTTCTTAGCTGGACAGTGGTAGTTAGATTACAATCTGTCCTTGTATTGTCTCGTGGCACTGCTAACAGCACTAAGCAGTGACGGAGGGCTGTGTCTGACTGGTCAGACCAGCGCTGAATGGTGCATGCCATCATTGTGACTTTCTTGAGTTTCGCCTGATGATGGTCTAAGAATGACCTCCGGCCCGTGAGGAATTCCCAACACCCCGAAAAAAACGAAACATATGATGAAAGTGCTTCCTTTGGTAAGCTGTCAGGTGACTTCATGGAAATTCCGTAAACCGGCAGCTCATTCATTCGGATGAAGAGAGGAGGGACAAAGACAAAAAAAGGAACTTGACTGACCTCACTTCTGCTTTCTCAGGCTTTAAGTATCTGATGCGTCCAGTCGGCCGTCACTTCACCGAGCTCTCTGCAGAAGAAAGACCAGCAGAGATACTTTATTCAGTATTTATCCTTTTCATCTCACATTTAAAACAAACTCTTGTGAAAATGCTGAAGTGTGGAAGCCTGTTGAAGACTGCGCTGCTCGCCATGGTCCTGGTGGCTGTGATTCACTCTGGATCAGCAGGTAAGATTCAGCTTTAGACAAACAAAGACTGCTTTTCCTCCTGTGAGCAATTCAATAATTCTTTTTAATGGACTCTTCTTTGTTTGTATCCACCTTCAGCTGAGAAGCTGGCGTCCTGCTGTAAGACAGTCACCAGACAGGAGATAACTGATCCAATCACAGGATACATGGTGCAGAAAGCGAACCTCCCGTGTGTCCGAGCTGTCATGTAAGTCAGAGGAAAAATGCTGCATGTTAAAAAGTGAAGATCTGACCTTCACAACGTGGACCTCTGAATCCTCCCGCCTGTTTAATGAACTGATGACTTCACGTTTCATCTTTGTTTCTGTGTATCTGCTCTGAGCTGACGTATCTACAGCATGTTGAAACGTTTCATTTAAGACACTCGTGTTGCATTTGTTCGTCCTTCCTGCAGCTTCCAAACAGAAAAAGGTCTTTTCTGCAGTCAGGTCAACGCTCCCTGGGTCCACCGCAAGATCGTGGCATTCGAGTGAGTTTCTTCAGACTGTTGATCCACTCACACGTTCACTCGGCCTCTTCTCACTCGCTCCTCATTCAATCCCAAACTTGTGCTCTCAAATACTTTTGTCTTTTATTCTCGTTCTCACAGAAAAGCAAAGGCTCAGGCCAGACTGTCGTCTGTGCTCCCCTCATCGACCGCCTCCCTGCTCTCCATCATCACATCCACTGCCTCCACCACTCCCTCATCCTCCCCTGCTCCTTCCTCCACATATCCTCCTCCTTCCTCCTCCTCTCTTCCTCCTTCATCCTCCCCTGCTCCTTCCTCCTCATCTCCTCCTCCCTCCTCATCCTCTCTTCCCTCCTTGCCCTCCACATCTGAGATGCCTGCTGATGAAACCTTCTCAGAAAACGATGAAGAGTAGGCCTGCATCTTCTCCACCTCCAGCCAATGAAGACAAAGACTGAATCCATCAGGAAGTGAATGATTATGGACTCAACACTGAAACTAATGTTTGAAAAAGCATTGAAGAACATGATGATGTTAAATTATTGTTTTATGAGTATTTAGTTTCTTTAAATGCCTTCTTCTCACAATGAGTGACATTATTTATTAGTTTAAGTTATTTGAGCAGTGCTGACTGAAGTATTGTCGTATTTATTACCAATTTTATTTATGGGTGTTTACAAGTTACTGCACAGAACTTAATGATCAATTTAATGATTTTTAATTGTTTCTGTGCACCTTAAAGTCAAATGTTAAAGTCATGAAACTGTTGTAAAAAAATGCCTTTATTTATTTATTTGAAAGTTTGTGAGAGCTTTTCAGGTAAAGGAGACGTGTGCCACTGTGAAAACGTTGGTCAGAAATAAACGTTCCTCATGTGATGCTGCATCCAGTGTTTATGTGTTTGACTGTTTGCATCTTATCTGACATGAAAGAGCAAGAAGCTTAAAGGGCTGAGAGCTTTATTCAGATGAGGAAAAAAGAAACTAATCGTGCCACGTGACAGCTGTGGTTAGTGGTTGGAGGATTAAATAAACCACAATTGCAAAAAAGTTGTTGAACGTCTTCACACCAGAAAAAAAGCCTCGTCACTTTATCATCCCGCAATCTTGTCAGTTTTCCTTTTGAGTTGAGTGTTCACACCAAGCAGCTGTTTTCACACGAACAGATGGACAAACTTCTGTCTCCTCAGACGCTTTGTGAGGACGTATTGTGTGTTGGTACAGCGAATGCCACATGAAATGTTGCTCTCACCTTTTGAAGGACTTCCTCCATCAGCAACGCCATGTCTGTGTACAATCAATCCATCATGGCCTCCATGTGACGGCAGGCTTTTTGGCTCGAGTTTGTCAAAGTGATCTACCCGTTTAAATCCAGCTCCAGACAGCGTCTTTAGTGCTCTACGTTACTGCACGTCAAACAAAAGCAGAAGATATTAATAGTTAATTGAGCCGTTTTCCTGTCTGATACTCCTGTGATGTTTTTACTCTTACAGTGGTTTGTGTGGCCAAGAGACGTCTCTGCGTCTTGGTTAGCAACAGGAAGGCTGCTGAACCAACCTAAAAAGCTTCACCTGTCAACCTTTTTTTAGCTTAAAAAATGTTTTTATATCTTCATGAGTACAGTCTTATAATAGATGCGATACATCACTCTGCTTGGTTTGTCCCCACCTCTCTGCCTCTGTTTAATCACGATAACATCACGTCACCTCTTCATCCACCAACACACACTCTCTGTATGAGCTGCAGTCCGGTGGTGGGTGTTTCACCGTTCCTGTCTAATTAAGGCTGGCATCAGTCTGCTGACTCACAGTTTTTGTCCATGATTTTAACTACAAAGTCACACGTTGCTGCCTGCCCCTTTAAATGTTGAGAGCGTAAACATTAGCAGTGGAGTCTTCAGAGATACCGGCAGCGTTCAAGGTTCGCATCAATCATTCAGGGTCATGCCCTCTTTCCAGTAACCTTGCTGGCGTCAGCAGAGCTTGTTTTCCTTCTCAAATGAAGCTTCAGTTTCACATTTGTCTTGAGGAGTCTCATGTCTTGTCCAAGTCCAGAGAGGTTTCTGTTTCCTGTCCTACTGTAGGTCTGATTGGTCAGATGTTCTGATAAAGTTATTAATTAGTTTTAATGTGATGTTAATTGACCTGTGTGCTCTATTCCTTAAAGAGACGAGCTGCTGTTCTAAATTGCATTTTAGTTTTTACTATCTAACAGCTCAATATAGATTCAGGATCAATTTGTTTTTCCATTTTCAATCATATACATAAACAAAATACACTCACAAAAATCCTTACACCTATTTTCCATATTATCAGAAAAATATAACCGTGCAGCTTCTGTATTCTGAAAAGTTTTTCTCATTTACCAAACTGAGACGATCTTAATCGCCTTGTTAACACCATTCAAACTTAAACCCTTAATTCACCACGTTAGTCTGGTACTGATCTGGCCGTGTTCACTGGGAGGCCCTGAGTCCAGTCCTGTCAGCCACACTGTCGACACCATCACTCCCCGGTGCTCCCATCTTCCGGTCGGGGCAATATGAGGAGCTCCAAGGCTCACTGAGCTAACCTGCTAACAGCAGCTAGTAGCTTCAGCTACAGCAGAATGTACAGTGAGAGGCAGAGGTCAGCTGCTGAGGTGATGTGCTACCCAGCATTTGTTTGGAGTGACCTTTGACGGCTGGCAACATCTTACACATTGTACAGTTTAAGTAGGAAAACCCAAAATCAGACTGAGGAGCAGAAGAAGCATTTGAGCTTAATTCTTGGCCCATTAAGGATCAAACTGAGGTGCTTTGCCTCCACTTAATGCACACACGTTTCACTTTACTCTTTAAGTTGAATGTGTCACAGATAAATGTAGAACTATATAAAAATACCTTTCTATTCTTTCAGAAGAAATCACAGCTGATGTAATCATTTCCAGTGAGGTCATGAATAATTAGAGCCTTTGTGTTTGTTTTAATTACCAGAGAAAAGCAGAAAGGATGGAAAACATGAATGCCGTCAGTATCTGTCACTCGTGACTCTGCTCCACAGGCAGCATCAGCCACCACGCTGCGCATCTTTTTCACGCTGTGTTGGCTTGTGTGCACTTCATAGGCGGGATTGTGAGAGCAAACGTGTGAAGACGTTTCTCAGAAACATGTTACCAAGTTTGCTGATGGAGGGCTAACTAGATTTTCTGCTGGGGGGGGTGGAGGTGTGATAACAACACGACCACAAAACACATACACTCACAACAGAAATACATACAGCAGCACGTCATCAGCACTGCCCACATCCAAACCCACCCAAAGCTCTCCACTCACCAATAAATATCCAAACGTCCATCAGCCTGATCAGTCAACCTGTCCACCGCCGAGTCCACTGATCAAAATGTCCACGAGGATCCTGTCCATCACCCTCCTGCTGTTAGCATGCCTGTGCTTCCAGTCGTCTGCAGGAAACTGTAAGTGCCAAATAATTCAACTCATTATGCTGAGCCAGGCTTCATTACTGACTTACAGATCTTAAATATATCTTTGTTTAATGACTGTAATTGTTATAAACGACGTCCACGACACCCAGCTGCACATTTCTCTTAAAATGTCTTCATATTTCAACATTTAGAAGTTTTATCTTTCAGCTACTGTTACGTTACCTTCCTGCTTTAACGTAGTGATACGACTCCTCAGTGTCATTTCATGCAGCTGTGTGACCTCTGTGTGCTGTGTTTAGTTTCATTAGTGTATTTCGTATCCCCTGTACTGACTGTCATCTCGATAAGGCTCTTGTAGATGGCGATGCAACCTCAGAGTGAATTTTACTTAGTGTAATTAATAATTAAACTCTTCAAGCTGCCGATCAAATGACATGAAGGAAGAGGAAAGAGGGCATAATTCCCTTTCCACAAACCTTTAGCTCAAATGCAGGATTCTATCTGATAACTTTTATTTTACAATTTCATCAGACTTTAAAATTTTAACACATCGCATGATCGTGATTTCCCAATTTGAACGAGTGACAAGTCAAGCTGTTTCTTGCTCTTTTTATCGTCTCTCAGTCTTCCTCCAAATTTCAGATCAATTCCACGTTTTACTGCCGTAAAATAACAATATTCTAAGTAACGCCAACGGTGAACAATCAACATGTGACGCGCTGTTTTTCCACCGACACGGTCGTCGTGCTCTGACGACGCGCAGCAGCAGTGCATCCTGAAGCGGCACAGACCTGACTAACTGACCACACAGCTTTGTTTGAAGGGACTATTCTAACGTTCTTCGATCATCGACATGAACCTGTTTGGCTTCTTCACGTGTAAAAACGGTTGCAGAGTGAGGCAGAACGATCTCGACCTGGCGTCAGCGTGTCAGGACGTTTCAGAGGCTGATTCACAGACGATCAGAGTTATGAACCATGTGGTTTTCCACAGTGTACACACGGATACAGACACAGTCAAACAATGCTTCTGTCTTTTTTCCTTCAGTGCGCCTTCCTTCCCGGAGGTTTCCTCCATGCTGTGTTAAGCTCACCACTGCTGATATCAGCCATTTTGTGACAGGGCCCGGATACCGTGAACAGTCTGCCAAACCTCCCTGTGTGGAGGCCATAATGTAAGTTTACACAACACTGGAACACACACACCTTCAATCTCCATTGTTCCATTTATTCATCTATTTATTTATTTATTTTTTAGCTTCGACACACAACAAGGACCGGTCTGTGCTAATCCCAGGAGTGAGTGGGTCCAGAGACGTAAGTTGCATCAACACAAACACACAAACACAACAGTATGAACGCAGAAACGCTGACGTTTGCTCTCTCTGCTCTCTAGTCATTGCCAGTATGAGGAAGATGTGAAGCATCGCCGCCTGTCTGAGCAAAACCGTTTTCCTGCTGCTGTTCAAAACACCCCCACCCACCCCCACCCCGAGCATAGAGCAACATGTACATACACACTCATTTTGCATTGTAATAATCCCAACTGCACAAATCTGGACGCCTGCTGCTGAGCTCAAACATATATATCTGCAGAAAGAGTGATATGAAGCAATAAATATATTTTATATCCCAAACCATAAAGCATCTTATGTTTGTTTCCTCAATCGTTCCTCAATATTTCGTTCATATGAGATATTTTGCTGATCGCGGTCTTCTTAAATCAAACTTTCCGTTGAAATGAACAGCTGGCTTGACTAAAAAAAGACCTTGTAAATAACAATAGAGACGGATCAGCTCAGACAGTCATGAAGGCTCAAAGAGGATGAAGTGAAAATGTATTCTTACTGTGATAAAGTTCATCTTGCTCTGAGGAGGTGTTTTTTTAATCACTGTTAGCGTCAAGTGAATCACTAGGAGTGGACATAAAGTAATGAAGTAAAAACAGAAAAAAGTTCACTGACTTGTATTAAAACAAATGTTTTCATTTTATTATGAAGTCAGTCTGTGGAACATTTTTTAAAGCAAACGAGTTCTTCTGAAGGAGGAACTGTGCTGACCGTGGGCCTAAAGAAGCAGGAAATATTTACCAAGTGTTAAATTTTCTCTCAGTAAAACAGCTTCCCTGACGTCTCCCCCTGCGGCCCACAATCTAACCTCTAAAGGCTCCTCGTTTGCTCTCAAAGCTTATTCCCCCGCTGCTGTCTGACAGCTGAAAACAACTTCAATAAAAATTTGTTATAAAGTTATTGATTTTGGGGGGAATAGAACATTAATGTTTTAGTTTTAGGAAAAACTGTGCATGCACTTTGAAACTGCTGCTGAACTTGAACAATATTTGCACAAAATTTGGGCTGCCATGATAATAAAGCACAGACGTGTTTAAACTTGAGTTTTCAACTGGACTCTAGTGCCATCTAGTGGAAACTACAGGTGTGTGAAGCAACTGTGAAACAACACTGGACCGTTCCTTATGTTGACACGCTCAGTTGCTGGTTTATTAGGTACATGTGGCTAAAACTGCTGCAGTCCTGCAATACATCCACCCTTCATGAAGGTTAAAATGTTCAGATTCTGTTGATTGTGTTGTTTTAGAGAGGGGCTGATTCAACTGTGCTGCATTACACTGACAGGTGTTTCTATTATTCTGTCAAATCCATTTATATCAGTGACAGCAGAATAAATTACACCTCCATAAAGCCTTGATAAATTCAAATACACACATAAAAACAGGCAGATGTAAGCATATCCATAAATAAACACAATAAATCTGACTCACTGTCTGAGCTGGATCCACTGTGACCTTTGACATGACGACCAGTAGTCCAGTGTATTTTCTGTGGTGGTAAGATGTGCTCAGTTCCAGATATTCTCATGCTATGAAGAAACAGCACAGAAGAAAAAAACTCATGTGAAAATAGATGAAATCAGATCTGACATCAAAAGCAGCGACGTCAGAAAATGAGCGCAATCTAGGAATTCGTAAATGTTGGCTGTGGTGACCCAGTTTCACTGTGGGGAAAGGTACCAATGTAAGCTGGTATGTTCAGTATGTTCCAAACTCAAATAAGCTCTAATATTTGACCAATTTAGGCAAACGCTGCTGATGGAGGCACCATACTGACTAAAGTGTCCTAAAAATAAAACTAAGTTCAAACTTCTGTTTAAATGTGCAGGAAGTTGGTCATTAGGAGGATTCCCTTGTTTTGACATAGCTGGTGTTTTATTCAGTAAGCAGTAAGACAGTTATATGCAGAAAACACTAAAAAGATAATCATTTTTCAAAATGAAATAAAGCCACTTTTAATGGTCAGTCACTGTCATACAGTTTTCTCCCTCGTGTTGATCCCCGTATTCCCCAACATGACTGCAGAAGGTCAAGTACTATAGTTCAACTCTGAAAATGTCATTTTACAACAAAATGGACCAACTGGACCTATTTTTAAGCTGCAGGCAGTTCAGCTTTTGGCTAAATCAGACATGCAGGCTTCCATCCCCACAACAGGTTCACAGCTTACAACCAAAAACCAGCGCCCTCATGTCTCAAACCATCAAAACAACACACCAAAACACACCTGCACACAGAAACAGCCCTGTAAATATTAATAAAACACTTAAAATTCATGGGAAACCATTTAAATACCAAGCATATAAGCTACAGTAGAACATACATCGGCTGCTCAAATAAACCACCTCTGACGTTAAATTGGAAAATGGCGATAAAATGTTTTAGCTAGCAGTTAGCTAGTGGTAGCAAACAAGCTAACCTGTTTTAGCCGTATTAGCATACGACGCTAGCTGACGGTTCGAACATTAAGCTTGTTTATACTATTTTTTAGTTTAATAGCTTTAAGGTCATTAAGGATAATATTGATTTAAGGTATTGATTAATAGATAAATATGGGCGGAACGTTCATATAAACCAAATAAAGTTTTACAAGGTCCTTTTCTTACCACAACCGACGGACCAAACTGTTTCACGGTAACGTTGAACTTCTTCAATTGGCACAAAATTTTGAATTGATTGGTCAACAAAACGGCAGTTGGTTGAGGCTGTCCAATGAGAGACCTTGTAGGCGGGACTACAGAGGTTAGCTTGAAAAGTGAGAAAGCGTGATCGACAAGTTGTATTCAAGCAGAAAAGTGATCCCAGTCAGCGTTTTACTATTACATATGATGTTTTACAAACACTCAGATCCTTTACATAAGTAGCAGTAAATCACTGTGAAAATACTACCTAACTTAAGTTAAAGCCTGTACTTATGAGAAAACATAAATTAAAAAAAAGTAAAGTAGTGAATATTACTGCTGCAATAATGTTTCTTCATCTCTCAGTTTATCAGAAAAAAATCCTCAAGTTTGTACTTCAGTGCAGTACTGAAGGAAATGCACTCAGTTTCATTCTTTAATGTAAATATTTGATGTCTGTATTGTCTCTAATTTGTCTTGTTGTTTACCCCTGGCTCTAAATGTTATCTGTATGCTTACTTTGCCAAATATAATTATTATTGTACTTCGTATTATAATACATTACTTCATCTGAGGAAAAACAGAACAACAAACAAACATCAATGAGCAGAGTTTTCATTTTCAGTAACATCCTGCTGAACACAGAGCACACAGGCTACATGACTTTTTAAAACATTTTGCAGCAGGAAACGTTTCTATTGAAATATTTCTTAAAGAAAAAGCTGCTTTGGAGGCAGAGATCATTTAACTTCTACACATTATCTTACAGCGCAGACCCAAAGAAGGCTGATCTTTTAAATGACTCTTTATACAGCCGATTGGATGAATACGCTCGTCCCCGAGCTGCCATTAGTCTGCACCGTTAAAAATGTACTTGCCATCTTAATGTATACCTTCCAGGTTACTTCTTGGCCGGTCAGGTTTGCCAGGTGTCAGTCTTGCTTGTCTTTGGCTCTGCTGAGTTTTACATTTACCGACGAGATAACGTCCTCCTCTCAGAGCGTTTGCATAACTCCAATCTGCTGAAAGGCTTCACAATCCAAAGTAAATATGACCCGTCCCTCAGGGAAAATAAAGTCTCACAATGATAAATTAGTTTCGCACTTGAGTTTGTTTTGGTCTATTTGCCCGTGAAGCAACATGCTCTTTTCTTCATTGACCTCTGACCCCTGACAGCGTGGGTCAGTGTGAGCTGTCAGTGCAGATAAAAACACGCAGCGCTGACCGGTTAGTCTTGGCCGATGGAAACATAAACACTCCTGAAGGACAGAAAAGTGTCTGCAGATCCAGAGCCTGATCCAGCGCTCTGCTTTTTGGATTGTGGCTGGGGTTAAAAATACATATCTGAGTCCAGAAAAGACAAGAATGAAGCCCTGCTGCTTCACACATGCCCTGATGAACTCAAAGCGTGTATTGTGCATACATGTTTTGTATTGTGCATGTGCAAATATTTGTGTTTCCCAGGATGTTATTTCAGTACATCGCACTACCACAAATTTCAGAAAGTTACCAGAAATTTCAGAAAACACCTCAAACTGAATATTACCTTCATACTTGTATTAGACTGGATTAGTTTGATCAAAGTGTACCAAATAAACTGGAAAATTTTTCATTTTTGGCTGTTTTTTACTGAATAAGGGCGCACAGTCCTTTATTTTCCTGTTTAAATCAATATTGTCAGTTTAACTCCTGCTGAGATTAGTTTCACCAGTAGGAGTCAGCTGATAACGTAGCACGCTCAGTGTTGTTTGTATTAGCAGTTTTCATTATTATACACAGTTTGCTTTACCTCATGCACAATGACGGAGTGTATTTATTCAAGTACTGTACTTAAGTACAAAAGTACTGCTCTTGACATTTCTTCAGAACTTTGTCACAAACGGAACAATCACTGGATTCATGGAGAAAATACAGCAGAACAATGAACAAACGACTCGGTCTGTGATCAAAGCTTTTATACAGAAAACATACAGTCACAGGTTTACAGCTGCGTTCAAAAGCTTAGAAATCTCCCTCGACCTCAAACACAAAACCGACATTAAAACACCCAAGTGTGTAAAAAACAAGACTTAAAATACAAAACAAGGCAAGAGCGGTTTTGGTCTGTTTAAAAGCAGAAGTGAAGCCCTGCTCGTGTTCCTGTGGATAAAAGCACGTGTCCAGAAAAACGCGCTTCGCTGAGGTTTACATCGATTTAACCGCACGCTGAAATTCTTCCCGCAACCGAATTTCTCATCTCATCAGTTTCCGCTCCAGGATCCTGACGTGACGGACGAGCCTCCCTGACAACAGCTCGGAAAATCTCATCCAGTATCATCGATAATTCTCTTTTGCTGAACACTTTAGTCGTGCTGACTGTATTTATAGAGTGAAATCACTTAAATCCAAGATGGCTGAATTCAAAGACATCAGCAGAGGAATAATAACAGAGGCACGCTGGGCAAACGGCACAAAAATATGGCTTAAAAATAAATAATTAAACACAAAAACAAATGAATAATCATGATGTACATGAGCCACAGTGACCTGCATGTTTCCAGAACTCTCCTGTTGATTTGACTGGGGCAGCAACATGGGGGTCGAGACCCCAACAAGGGGCTGCAAGATAAGATCTGAGAGGTCGTGAGATGATTGACGAGGGGAAGAAAGCACAAAATGTTTTTCATCTGGATAATTTCACCTGTTTAACACCTGGCAGACATTTGAACCGAGGGGTCGCAGGTAGAGGCTGCTTCATTTGAAGGGGGGCCACGTCTGACCTCACATGACCACGAAAGGTGACAACACCGAGTCAGAAGTTTAGATTCCAGCTGAATCTCACATGAAATGAACGTGGCATCAGGTCTGCTTCAAAACACAGTAACAAGGTCAAAAGAAGCGACTTTCCACCTCATTTCATCCCTTATTAATAAAACAACATACTTATAATAAATACAGGCTGTCTGAATCGTTGAAATGTTCTTTGTTTTGAAGCCTGTTCTGGAGTCGTCGTCTCCAAATAATCTCCCAGCTCTGTGTGTGTGTGTGTGTGTGTGTGTGAGTGTGTGTGTGTGTGCGTGTGTGTGTGTGTGTGTGTGTGTGTGTGTGTGTGTGTGTGTGTGTGTGAGTGTGTGTTGCTCATTTGAGATTCTTCATTTGCTCTTTCGAATGTTTGACGACATGAAACCAGAGTTCAGCTGGCCGATGCAGCTCTCTGCTCTGCATGATTTCAGCAGGTCTCACGTCGTTCCCCTCAGAGTCGTCTGCAGGTCGCAGGTTCCGTCCCTGCGGCAGCAAATGACGCGTCTGTAAAAGTGTCTTTGAGTGGGACTTGAGCCGCTCTACGATCGAGCATCAGCGCTGGGCGCCAGTCCCGGTCAGAGCACGGTGGTCTCGGTCTGCAGGATGGACTGGGCTCTGGAGTTCCTGGGACACTGAGCCGAGATCTCGGTTCCGTTCCGGCCGACTGCCATGGCGTGGAGTCTGTAGTCGCGCCCCACGTAACGCTTGAGGGACAAGCTCCTCCACGTCCTCCTCAGCTCGCTCTGGACCTGATTACACACAAACAGAGGAGAGTTCAGCGTGTGTGAGGCCCAAAGTTTAATGATCAGAATTCTGTTTGGACGGCCGGGCGGTGTGTAGACGCACCTCACTGTTCAGGAAACAATAGAGGACAGCGACAATGAGACCCTGAAACACACACACACACACACACACACACACACACACACACACACGCACACAAACTGATTAAGCATCATATTAATGGACATACTGTACAAATAAAAAGGCGTCTTAAGACCCAGTTTTAAAGAAAAATAACAAATTAAGTTCTGTTTAAGACATTTTGTTTATCTGAAAATACACATGGATGTATAATAATAAATATATCAAGACCTGAGGGGACAGCAGCCACAACGCTGCATCAGGCAAGAATGCTCCCTCACAGGTGTGAAGTGACACCTGTCACATGTTACCTGGAAGGATCCGAGGCCGAGCTCAAAGAAGATCTTGATGCGACTCATGTTTTTGTCTGACGGCTCCATCAGGTAGACGAACACCACGTAGTTTATCCCGAACAGAGGGATGAGCAGGAGGGTGGACTTAGCCAGACGTCTGGGGAACACACGCACACACACACGCGTGCGCACACACACACACACACACACACACACACACGCACACACGCAAACCAACAGTGTTTTCAAATGTGCGTGTTATTGACAGACGTATTTAAGGTGAAGTGCAGGATTTTGTTCTTTCCTTCCTCCAAAACATGCAGGAAATAAGCTTAAAGACGCAAAAAAAAATCCCCCTCGTCCTCTTTCATGATGTCACCTGAAAACCATCTGAAATGTAAACATCAGTGAAAGGTCAGAGGTAAACTTCCGGGAGCGTACCTGTACTGTGACTGTTCGTTTCCTCCGACGTCGGTGCAGCGCAGCTTCTGCACCAGGATGCGGATGATGCTGATGAACAGAATGAAGTTGATCTGATAGAGAAACACAAAGCGAGGAGACGATCGAGATCTAAAGCCGTGAAACTGCCAAGAACGACGGCTGAAACTCAGTGATGAGACCACAAATCGCCTGATAAGGTGACATCTTGGATGAAAGTGGCGAAAATGATGATGGATGTCTCAATCTGTCACTTAATATCCCAAAATATGCTAAAAATCAAACTGAAAAACTCACGATGACGGATGCCATGATGGGCCAGTTGATCAGTCTCTTGGGGACGGGGTTCTCGTTCAACTCCCAACACCTGAAAATAAGAAATCAGACTTTTTTTTTTAGTATTTTTAAACCAGACTCATTCACATGCAAACTAAGCAGCTGCTATAAGGCCTTCAACCACCAAATGAAAACCTTGTATCTCCAAAGCGCTATCTTTTTGGCCTTCTCATTGGCTAAAGCAGTAATTCTCAAACTGGAAGGCAGGAAATCACTGAGGGACAACAAACAAAGGCTTTCATGCTCAATCAAAATCAAGATTATATATCAGAAAAAAATGAAAGACCCATCCCAGACATACTTTAAAACATTCTTCATTACTTGACTTCAGTGTCATTTTACTTTATGACTTTCTTTGTCATCATGGCTGCAGTGCTGATAACGGCCACTAGAGGCCGTTATCAGACTAGACAGTTGCTCATTCAAATGCCTCACAAACACTTTGCAGCTGGCAGAGCAGGACATGCAGACTCGCCTTGTGTCCTCCAGGTTTATCCTACATATGATCCACGCAACCATGAAAACAAAAGGGATTCCTGAGAGACGGAGAGAGAGGAGAGAAAGTCTGTTTAGATTCTCAGTCTGCCAGACGCAGAACATCCTCACCAGGTGCCAGCAGGAAACATGACGTCTGCACACGGGCGTACATGAAACAGCTGGAGCTAAGCGCTGATGCATTAGGGAGGAAGTGTTGGTAAAGTGGTGATGGATGTTGGAGGGAGGTGTTAGATGGCAGCAGCTGAGACAGAACGGAACTGAGCCAGGAAAGTGTTTACGGGCCGACCTTTCAGGAAATAGACTGGTCCACTTTAACAGCATAAAGCTCATTCTGTCTGTCTGTGTGCATGTGAAAGTGTTTCTGCAAGACATTTCACAACAGACTTTGTCTTGTGTGAGCTGAGAGTTAGATGAGAAGATTGATACCACGTTCATGTAACCAACCAGCAGCTGGTTAGCGTAGCTTAGCACAAAGTAACAGAGGGAAATGGCAAGTAAGAGGTAATGATTAGCTCTGTGCACATGACAGAGCTAGCATTTTTCACGTTGTTAGTCCTGACATGTGAAAACAGCAATAAAACAGCTAAATCTCTATTTCTCCCTCCTCTTTTGGTCACCAAACAACAAAATAGTTGGCGTGCAGTGTGTTCAGTGGTCATGTGTAACGCTGCCTGTCACAGTGTCTTTTTTAATGTTACCACCCGGGGGCGCCAAAGTCAGAAATTTACAGTTTCTACAAACAAACTGCCAAAGGTCATGAGAAACAAAGCTCCTGTTGAGGTGCAGCCTACCCCAGCCGATGAGCATGTAGATGGAGAGGCGGGTGGAGTAGTTGTGGATGACGAGCAGCAGCGTGTGCAGGTACAGACCCTCCACCAGCAGCCAGAAGAAGTTGGCCATGATGAAGTAGTTGAAGAACACCAGGCTGGCCTTACAGCCCACCTGCAACAACAGCAGCACCGATGACTGAAGAAGATGACTCGCTCACAGTTTTATTCTATTCAGACGTCTGAAAACACGGACATCCACTTAATCTGCTCAACTCGATCTCAAAGCTCAGACGCTACAGCAACTTCATGCACCTGCATCCCTGTCAGCCTGCACCATAAACGCCATGGATGTCGAGCTATGTAAACCAAGCTAACTGATAATAAACACGGATTATCCAGTAAGCCGCCGCTGTAAAACAATGAAACTGGAGATTCACTAAGTGGAGGTTCGTGGCTCAAAGTACTATGATTTTTGTGATGTATATGATCTTTGTTTTCCCCACAGTACAAGAAAACAAACCTAAAAACAACAGTGCGTATCAAACTGAGGGGTTTGAGTCCGTTACACCTGTAATCAATCTATATTCAACCTTTCCCATCAACTGTTTGGCCAGCAGGACGTTACCACTATACAGCACATTGAGGATGGCTCGTCAGTCACAGGCTGTCATTTTTGATTGGGTGCCGAGCTTCAAGAGGGCGGGTCTTACATAATATAGGCTGGATGACACAGAGAGGAAGGTCAGGTGTGACACTGCAGTTCAGGTAAGGTCTGCCTCCTTTATCTGCTGACTGGCTACCACAGTGTTAGCAGCTGGCACAGCCTCTGAACTCAGGGGTCATTACATCGTTCAGACATAAAACTAATCAATTTACAGGTGCCACGTGTGCCGTAAAACAACTAGTGTGAATACGACCGGTGTCAATGAGAGAAACAACACGCTGGTGTAATAATAAAGCAGGTGCAATATAACTGAAGCCTTAAAATACAGCTTCAGGTCAGCTTTACTGTCGTTATACAACGCAGGACTGAACAAGGAAAAGCAGCTGCAGCCGCGTCAATGCTGCACACACAGGAACAGATCAATAAAATAGGCAATAAAACTGAACAAAGAATATGAAATTTGTGCATATATGCATTGAATCTGCATGCGTGTATACATGTATGTATGTATGTATGTATGCATGGAGTATGTACACATACATACAAAAGATAAGTACAATCTGTGTCTCTCCAGGGAGTTAAAGGGCTCAAACAATCTGTATTGGACATATTAGAGGTGGAAATCAACAGCGATGGACGTGCTGACAGGAGACGTCCTCTGAAGTCCAGTAAAGCCAACGAGCACGTCTCACCAGCGAGGGCTGAACGCTGCAGTCTGTGGACTCCTCGTCAGAGAAGAGCAGCGTGTCTTTGGTCAGCACGGCCACGGCTCGCAGCATGAACGACACAAACAAGTTCAGATGGATGTAGTTCCTGGTGCAGTGGAGCCTCCTGTGCACACACACACGAACACACACACACACACACACACACACAGAAGAATGCTAAGAAGTGTGTTTACAGAGTGCGTCAGGGTGTGAATCCAGTGAAGGATGTGGTATCTAAACACGCTGATAGCAGCCGAGTGAACAGCTGGAGCTGGTCCAGGCTGAGCTGCAGCGTCCATCAGCCTCACACACTTCTACAACGAGCTGCTCTCACCCCGAGAGCTCCGTGAGGACGAAACGTTTGTGCGACACACGTGCACACACACTCTACGCTGTCGGCCATAACGTTTACTGAAATAATCTCATTTTCTGTATTTCTTTGCAAAGAAGAGAAACTGTGACGTCTGCATTCATAAATCAACTTCAGCTGGAGGAGCAACATGTGTGAGCCTCAGATGACGCTGCTGCAAGATGATTTGTAGTAAACAAAATCTGAATCAGTCCAGCTGGTTTGAAGTGTTATCTGTCAGGACGTGGTTCAATCTGGGATCCTGAAATGATTCCCGATGCTCGTCTCTTGTGCTACATCTGCAGTGACCATCTGATTCTGCAGACTGTGGAAAAACCGGGGCGCCCTGAACACATCGCTACAATACCTGTGAAGATCAACACACCTAAGAATCTTTGCCAGACTTAAAGGAAAAATGTTAAAGTGAATTTTCATGGCAACATTTTTTCTAGTTTGCACTGCAGAAAATGCATTTTGAGTCTGAACTTCACTTAAATGTACCTGATATAATGCTCACAATCTAAAAAAACCCATAAAAGACGTCAGTTTTGTCTCAGTTTAAACACCTTGTCTCACTGGTTTCACTGGTGTGTGTGACTGGTGGACAGACAAGCGTGTGTATGTGTGTGTGTGTGCGTGTGTGTGTAAGTGTGTGTGTGCGTGCGTGCGTGCTGACCTGAACAGACAGATGATGATGGTGCTGGTGAGCAGAGTGATGAGGGACAGGCTGTGGCCCAGAGCAGACAGTATCTTCACCACCCTGTAGAAGACCAGCTGCACACACAGACGCAGAGGACACTGTTAGTGTGCAGTGGACGAGGACGAACGGGACGAGCTGTCCAACGTGACCGCTGACTGAAAATAAACATGCGTGCTAATGAGATAAGAGCATTAATTAAACATTAGATTAAAATGATTCTTGGTTTCAGAGCAAAAGTACTCTGCACTGGTCTCCAGCTGTGTTTTCCGTCCAGGCAGACAGTTCGAGCCACTGGGGGGCGCTGCTCTGTTTCTTCTTCTACACTTTAAATGAGGAAATGACTGTGTGAGTAATCACTGTTTACTCCTCCAACAAGCAAACAGAGCTGCAGCCTGATAACTGAAAGGATGTAGAGGAGCCTTGTGTGGTCATTTAGAGAGCGGCCAATCAGAGACAAGGATTCTCAACGCACCTGAAGCTTCCTTCCTTTCAGTAACTTCCAGGCTCATTTTCCCACACCGCCCGACAGCGACGACACTGACGGATGCACGAGACGAGCAGCAGCGCTCACGGAGCTCCTGGGTCTCTTCACAGAGAGGAGAGGCTCTTTCACAATAAGAGCGGGATCAGGATGAGAGCCTGGTCCATCTCAAAACAGCACAAACTCTCCACAAGCTCCTCAGGCCGACACACACAGACGGATTTGGACTTCAGGGATGTGTGTTACTGCTCACTCGGTGTGTGTGTGTGTGTGTGTGTGTGTGTGTGTGTGTGTGTGTGTGTGTGTGGCGGGGCCTGGCATTCATCGCTCTCATCTTCTATAAACAACATTCCCCACGTCTGACACACCATCTGGCCATTAAGTGGACACACGCACACGCTCTGCATGTACATTCAGACATGCATGAGCACGTGCGCGTGAACACACATGAACTGCGAGCCTCTTCACTTAAACACACACACAAATGAACATATTCATACAAGCTGTGTGCTGCGTGTCCACTTCCTGTTTGCAGCTGCTGAACTTCAGCATCATGTTGAGACGCTTTACAAACTTAATTTAAAGATTTCTGGACACTTTGTCTTCTCTGTCCGTCTTTCATCCTTTGTCCTCCTTCCCTCTGTCCATTGTTTCTCTTTCCTCTCTTTTATCCTTCTTTCCTTCGTTTCCTCCTTCAATCCTTCCTTTCTTCCTACTTCTCATCTGTCTTTCCTTCCTCGTCCCATTATTGATGTTTTAAAATGTCTGCATTTATATTTTTTGTGTTGTATTTGCATTTTATTGTATTTTTGTAACTTCTGTTGGAAGCATTTTCCTTCTTGTATCATGAGTACTTGTACCTCAGTGAAGGGTCTCAGTACTCCCTCCGGCACTGTCCACAGAAGCAGAGGGACATGTGAGGACACACAGTCGCTGGCAGCCTGGCATCAGCGTCTCATTCCTGGCCTTGATTGTCAGGCCTGCTGGCTGGGAGCTGATGACCTGCTGGCTCTGGTCTGCTGCAGCCTCACTGCTTTCTACATCCAAACAAACTCCATCTATAAACTCCGGCTCGCTCGCTCACTCGCCCTTTCTGTCTTCCTCGCTGACACCGGAGAATTAAAGCCACGCTGAACTTTAGGTTGAACGGCCTCCCGGTCATGATGGAAGTCTCGGTCTGGTGTTTAGCACTGAGTGCATAATTTACACTCTCAGCTCTGAAAGTTCAGATATTCCCTCATGGCGCCAAAAATAACTGAATTCATTTCCTGAGCGACGTCTTCAGGTGCTTTCACTCTAACCTGTTAGAAGAAACCCGGTTAGTGCAGGTAGGTTGGGACACACCTGAGAAAAGGTGGTCTGTCTAGTCCCAAAAGAACTCGGTTCTGGTGGCGACCTGACCTCGATCTGATCCAACCACTGGGTGTACACTGAATGAGGATCAGCTCCTGTAGTTTGGACGAGCCGGAGAATGAATGAAGGACCTGGACTACAGCAGTGCAGTGCCTGTATCTGGCCAGTGGACGTCTTTCAGGACGTCCTTCAGGACCTTCTTCATGTGTTCACGTTCTCGCTGAAGCTGCAGACACATCTGAACAATGAGTGATCGCTCTCACGTGGCTTGTCGTTTTATCAGCTGTTGACCACAAGTGGAGCAGAAAACCGTCCTTTTCATTGAGGGAATCCAAACAAATGAATGGTTGAGACGTCTTCAACATCCTCCTGTGTGTGAGTCCGTGTGTGTGAACGGGACATTAAAGCCTGCTGAAGACTCATCAGGATCACAATTGGAGACGACGATCGGCTGCGTCGCTGTTTGGTGTCACGGTGGTACAGTGGAAACACTGTCGCCTCACAGCTAGAAGGTCCCAGGTTTGATTCCTGTCTGGAGAGCTGTGGGCCTGTCCTCCACCATGTCTTCAGTGCCTGCTGCTTATCTCAAGGAAAGCAAACTTCTGTGTGGAGTTTGCATGCTCTCCCCATGTTCACCTGGGGTTTCCTCCTTAAATACGCCCACTAAAAACATGCAAGAAGATCACCACCTGACCAACAGTGACGAAAAGAACTGGGTCCCCGGGCGCTGCTGTCGGCTGGCAGCCCACCGCTCCTGGTCTGCTGCAGAGGAAGGACTGACCAAGGAGGGGTCAAATGCAGAGAAAAAATTTCACAAGCATGGTGTGTGTGTGTGTGTGTGTGTGTGTGTGTGTGTGTGTAACATGATGTGATAAATAAAGTACGTCTCTTCTCTTCGTATTGAACAGTGAGTATCTGCGAGTGCCGGCAGTGACGTCTGCCTCCAGCTGTCTCTTCAACAGGAAACAAACAGAGGCTTCACCGACAGTCAAAGAGCGGGAATCCCACACCTGGAGACAATCACGAGCCAGCTGTGTGTGTGTGTGTGCGTGTGTGTGTGTGTGTGTGTGTGTGTGTGTGTGTGTGTGCATCCTCATGTCCTACTGTTTTCTGTCACCGCTCAGATGTGCACAGTACACGACTGATTCTGTACTCTGTTTATTACTTTACTCATAGTTGTGTTTCAGCTCTTCGTCTTTCTCCCTTCATCGTTTGGCTGCTTCAATTTTTACTCTGCAGCTCAACAAAAACAATCAAACCGTCAGTCGACCAAACAAACGGCCGAGCTCGCTCATCCTGCATCCGTCTGCTCAACACCGGCTGGAAATTTGACCAAAATCTGACTTCATGCTCACGAGGTGAAACCGTCTCCTCGTCTAAGAGCAAACTGATGTTTTTTGCAGCTTGTCTCGTCTATTATTAAAGATTTAAGCCTAAAATTGTGTTTAATCTGGAGGCTCACGCACAAACATGTCCACTGTCCTTCTGGACAGACGCTGTGTGTTCTTACTCGTCTTCTGCACTTTGTTAACTCACACTGCGTCTTCATCGTCCTCTTTTGACAGCAGCCACGACAGAAATCAACTCACTAAATTTCTAACACGCCTGAAATCCAAAAACCATCCTGTTTGTGTAATCCATCTGCCGTCGTGACCTCAACCCGCACGTCAACGAAAACGATGGGGCAGAAATTTGGCCAGATTCTGAAATTAGCCGCAGTTTTTTGAACACAGCAGCACTCGTCAACATCCGCTATGTGGGCCGTCTTTGTCATGGGAAATGGCATAAACTGTCAAACAAAGCTCGATCCATAACAGATAAATAGCCGCAGCTGTGTGTAATGACAGCTGCTGTGGTGCCGCTGGAGGACCTCGCTGATGGGCCAGAAACAAGAAGAAGAAGAAGAAGAAGAAGATTTGAGGCAGCAGAATAAATCCATTTGGAAACAACGCTGCGTATCTCTGCTGAATGCTGCATTCAGTGTTCAGCCGTTGAACTCACGCTCAGCACAGTCATTATGGTTTATGTGGGACAGCTCATTTGTTTTTGTTGCACAGCAGTCAAATGGAGCGCTGGCACGTTGTTCTACATAAGGAAACGTCGCACAAACGGCGACTTATCTGTTTTCTGATCGACGCAGTATCAGCAGTTTCACATCAGTGATGCAGGTCAGGAGGCTGCGCTTCACCACAGCCTCATTTCACCTTTAATTAGACTAAACGGAGACATGAGACCGTCATCTGAACTGTTGGACGTGTGGGTGATTATAAAAACAAGATTAAAGCTTCCACATGTCCTGTGAGCAGCAGCAAGCACTCGGTGGAGCACAATCTTCAGTGTTTATACACACAGAGGACAGAAACACAGTCCAGCGGTGAGAAAAAAGACGCTGTAAACAGAGGAGACGGAAGGGAAAATATACAGCGAGATGTTTCAGAGGCTTGAAGAACAGCGACGTGGAACTGATGAAAGCTCAGTATTTTGAATGTTTCTCTGAGCTCAGGTGTGTTAGCACAGCCTTCATTTGTCTGCAGAGGATTCAACATCAGACGAGTGTGTGGGATGAATCGTGGCACAATAATGGGTCCGGATATTCTCTTAAACCTGGATGTTACTCGGCTGTTTAAAGGTCAGTGGAAAGCAAAGGCTCCTGGAATGCAGCCATGACTACAAGCAATAAGCAGGAAGGTAAGAAAATAAGCCGCGTGGCATCGCACAGGACGCCTCGGGCCGGCGGGCCGGTTAAAACGTCCATATACACACACGGTTCAGCGCTCTGTGAACCACCTGCATCACTCACAGGGTTAAACGTTCAGCTGTGTCATTCGGCCTCATAATCCTCTGAGGAGTCGGCCGCAGAGGGAAAAAATTCCTCCAGTTTGCCTTCATCTTGTGAAGAGGCAGATATGCGAGCAGACGAGGGCGGATTAGAGCAAAGACCAGGAACTGAACCCAAGACCAGAAACTGAACCCAAGACCAGAAACTGAACCCCACAACTCAGCTGGAGGAGCTGGGGGTTTAAGCCGGCGTCTCGCCACAATGGACTCAGCTGCTCTGAATCCTCAAACCTGCTCGGCAGATTCTCTATTTGTGTTAAATGTGAGAACAGAAAAAGAAAAGAACAGTGAGGAAAAGTGCAGCTGATGCATCAGCTCATGTCCTCTTTGCACCACAGGAACCTTTTAAAGAACTCAGGAACCTTGAGTCCATGTCACGGCCCCGCTGAACTCTCTTTTTAAAGGTTTTGGAGGACCTGCTCAGTGGCGGACGGACCAGAACCACATCCCAGTGGAGCCCCGTGGGTTTACAGGCATGCCAGTGGGTCTGTGTGGCGTTTTAGCTAAATGCTAACATTAACATGCTAACATGCTACCAGCTGTACTGACCCAGTGTGTACACAGACAGTACAAGGACATGTTTTCCACAGGACTCACATGATGCTGGAATCTGCCACTTCTGACTGACATTAACTTGACCAGAAACACTGCGCACTCCTGCAACCACCGGCCTGAACTCACAGTTTCATTTACGCAGCCTCCGCACAAAATCTCAATTACGAAGCATTGAATGCCACCAGATACCTTCCCGTCGCCTCCAGTGTGTCATGCTGGAGGCAGAAACCTCAGAGGATACGTCCTGAAACTTAAATGAATAAAAACAAAAATATCTGTGTGGTTAGACACGAGTAGATCATTTGTCTTTGTCTTTTCCGTGGACAGTGCTCTAAATCTAAGTGCAGACAATGAGGACACGATGACGGCAAAGGCCGACTTCCATGGGTCTTCAGACAGAAAGAGGAGTTTCAGTCGAGTGATCGGAGGTCAAAGGTCCGTCAGCCAAAAACTGCCCGTCCTCTCTTTGCTCACGTGTGATCTGCCCTCTTCACCCCGACCCTCCTGCTCGTCCATCTCTGTCAGAGCGTCCTCTTTCAACAGATAAACGTGTGCAGAGATGCTGACGCGTGAAGCTGATATCAAATCTGCTTGCTCGCCTCACCACAGCGGATGAACGTCGGCTGACTGGAAGCCGAGCAGCAGGAACCGGTGACACGGACGTTAATCTGATCATCGAGGTGATAAAGTGAACTTACGTCCAAAACCTGATGGATTCCTGTTTGCAAATCAATCATCTGGGGAGTCTGAACCTTCATTTCAAAGTGAATCTTTTTTAATTTGAGTATTTTCCTCACCGTTATAAGTCACACTGAGCACTTTGCTTTGTTTTGGAGGGTCGACTCTATGACAATCATCCCTCCTTTTGTACTGGCCATTAAATGATTCCTTCCTAAAAGGGACAAAGTCCACAGTCCTGGATTAACATGAACCTTCAGCTCTTTTTATGGAAAGCAAAACCTCTTTCAGCAGATGTGAACTCTCTTCACCTGCACGTCCTTCTCATTTAAAGCTGTACAAATGATTATATTCCACTTCTCATGCATAACTGTGCTTGCAATTACTCCCTTAGCGCTGTTGATATCGTGAGTTAATTATTTCGTTATCTCCAGACAACAAAGCTTGGTTATCTCGTTATCTTGAGAAAACAAATGGCCGATTTCTCCAGATAACCAGATCGTTTATCATGAGAAAACAGCCTCATGAGCTTCATAAGAGTGGACCACATGCACACTCTGTAGGCTGTTTCAGCCCCAAAGCCAATGAAGGCAATGATTCTTTAAGGATGCATTCCTGTGATTCGATATGAGGGTCTTTACAATAAGGCTAAACATGCTAACAGACAGGCTCACATATTAAAACGAAACGAAAAGTTTTGGAGGCGCTGACAGATCGTGCTGTGGTGCTGATGGGAGCGTAACATCAGGAAACATCACGTGATGTCCTGGATGGAAGTTACAAACAATGTACAGTATGTTGACTTTTCCACAGCTAACTGGGAAAGACGTTTCTTAATGGAGCGAGAGGGGCTTGTTCAAACAGGAAAGGGACAAAAACAAACTGTCAACACAAAGTTTGACGCACACTGAACAACCAGCTATCAGACATATATCACATCCGTCTGCCTACGCCGGCCCGCGTCACGTTTGGCGTTGTGCATGCGTCAAAACATGTTCTCATTCTGCGGTCAAGCTGCAAATAATAAATATGCAACGCCCTGTGACACTTTCAAAATAAAGCTTGCTGAGCAACATTTCATGTAATGTAGCATTTTTGTTAGGTTTACAACAAAATTTTTCCGTGCTTACGCTGTGAAAAACATCATGGTTGGCTTAAAATGACTGCTTCCTTAACACCTAAGTTAACGAGGTGCAATAAACAGCAAACAACCGTTTGAATCGTTAAAACTGACACAACATCGAGGCAACTCACCCATTACGTCTCTCAAAGATCCAAAAAACTCCGACAAAAACGGTCCATTAACATCAACAAAGGTCCAGACGATCCACTGGGTAAAAGTATTTAGTCCAAAACATGATAACAAAACAAAGAAAGATGTTTTCTCCTTTCAAATTAGCAGGTGAAATATTCGGTTTCTGTAATAGTGTTTCCAGTTTTTATTGGGCTTGGACTAAGATGAGGCTTCGTGCTGTGGTGCCATTGTGTTCTCCAGATAAAATCATCTGCAGGCATTTACTTAAAAAATATTCATGTGGGATAATAAAAACCTTCTACTTCAGCGTGTTCAGACTTTAATTACTCAATGGCAGCAGCACTAACAGTGATTCTGACAGCTGGGGGTCAAAGTTCAACCATGCGTGTACTCCAAACGAACATTCACACTGAAACTGTCCTTGGTTGGCTTTTGAAGATCAGATCAGACCAAACTGGGCTGTTTGGAAACTGGGTCTGTGGTTGGTTTGCTTGTTGAACAAAGCATTCAAAATGGGTCAAAATGGAGATACGATCTTTGTCTAAACCGCAGGCTGAAAATGAAGTCTGTGATTTGCACGACGGAGAACTTCCTCCTGCTGTTCACGCGTTCCTCTGATTGAAAACGAAAGGAGACCATTGTGGTATCAAACCCACAGCATTTGCAGATTTTTGCTTCAACCTTTCAAACTGCTGTTCTTCAGAAAACAAAGTGAATAAATGACCTAAAATCAAGAAGCAGGTAGACTTTAACTGGAAGCAGCTGAAATCTGATCTCGTTGATCAAACATTTGCAAAGACGTGCAGTTTTTCTAGTTTCCTGATCATTTCCTGCAAAAAGAACCGACATGGAGGTAAAACTGTCCCTCAGTTCACAGACGTAGCAAAGATCAGAGAACAATTAAGGACAAAAATTCATTTGTGAGTTCGTGACATATTGGTTTTTAATCGTGTCAATCATGTCGTGATCGTGTATTGATCCACAGGTTGGTAACCACTGAAGCAAAGTGTAATTAATTATTTTGGGGTGCTAACTGGGAGGGAAGCATATCAATGTTCCCAGAGTCCGAATCAAAGCAAGCAAACTGCAAAGACACAAAGCAAGAAGAAGGTTTTTTCAAAATAAAAGTCAGATCTGAATCCTAAATCCTAAATCCTAAAATTAACCCTGGGAACATCAGACCAACCCCGTTTCATACAACTCTCTGTGCATGCATCAGCCAAAGCTGCACAATCAGACATCAAACATGAAGTCAGACACACACACACACACACACACACACACACACACACACACACACACACTCGTCATCATCGCTTCATACAGACACGCAGGAACTCACCTCGCTGGGTTCGTCCATGTTGTCTGACGAGCAGGCGACGGTGATGACGGGGTAGACGACAGACCAGCCTTCCTCTGTACAGTTCCTGCTGAGGGTACCTGAGCGACACACACACACACACACACACACACACACACACACACACACACACACACACACAGATCTTTAGACACCTCCAGAGCTCTTTCTTCAGTCCACATGTGTGTATTTCTAAATACGTTTGAGATGAAAATCAAGCTACAGAGTTTCTAAAAGTTTGCTAACTTTAAAAACTCTGATGGAAAGTGACAACCAATCAGCAGCCTGAACTGGTCGTAACTACAACAAACAACGTCACAAAATGTTTTACTCTGAACTCAATAAAGACGAATCTCAGTGTAAATAAAGTGGAAGCATCAGGGGACTGCAGACCGTCGGCCATATTGGAGGCCCTCAGCCGCTGGCAGCAGATTTCTTAACAGTCTTATTGTAAATACACTTGAGCTGTGCTCTACAGCGGTGTGTTTGTTACCAAGGCTGCAGCCAGCTAACAGTCTGTCCACCTTAAGTCAGCCGAACTCGTCTCAACAGTGAGTACGGTGGCCCAGAGAGCCCAACATACTGCAGCCCATTCTTCTCTGCAAACATCTCTTACTTCTACCTATTTACCTCCTCTGAAGCGTCAACAAGTGTAAATAAAGTTTTTCTATGAGAAAAAACTGACAGCTGTTTGCCTCATTCATGCTTCCATACACACGGAGCTCCGTTCATGGAGGCTGATTTTAAAGGTCAGTTTGAGGCAGTTCATCAGAGGTTTGCTCTTTCTGTTCCTGAAAACTGTGAAATTTATAGATGTGAAATTCACCAGAACTGATCAGCAACCGGGTTATGTTGAAACTTCCACCACAAACAGCAAGATGCAACATGACATCATGACACAGCAATCTGCACGTTTCCCAACATCCTGCTCTCAAGACTCTGCAAAACAACACGAATCAAACGCGTCCCGTTCTCACCAGAGAGCGTGGACAGTGGATTTCCTAATCTTTGACAGAGACAGGCTAGCTGTTTCCCCCCGCTTCCAGTCTGTATGCTAAGCTAAGCTAATGGGCCGCTGTGATTTTAACTGGGCCGAGTCGATGCTTTCCATCCCCGCAGGGCGAGATGAGAGCGGGATGAAACAGATGCTGCCGAGGGAAAAGTCGGCCAGGCCAGATGCCGTCAGCCGCCCCGCGAATAATTACACTCATTAAGCAAACGAGCCCGAGCAGCACAGCAGGGAGGCAGGAGAGGAAAACACAGCCGTGGAGACGGGGGGAGGTGAGAAGTTCACGAAGATAAAGAGCGAGAGGAGGAAAGAGGAGGCGAGAGGAGGCGAGAGGAGGCCAGAGGAGGCGAGAGGAGGAGAGAGGAGGCGAGAGGAGGCGAGAGGAGGAAAGAGGAGGCCAGAGGAGGAAAGAGGAGGCCAGAGGAGGCCAGAGGAGGAAAGAGGAGGCCAGAGGAGGAAAGAGGAGGAAAGAGGAGGCCAGAGGAGGCCAGAGGAGGAAAGAGGAGGCCAGAGGAGGCCAGAGGAGGAAAGAGGAGGCGAGAGGAGGCGAGAGGAGGAAAGAGGAGGCCAGAGGAGGCCAGAGGAGGCCAGAGGAGGAAAGAGGAGGCCAGAGAAGGCCAGAGGAGGAGAGAGGAGGCCAGAGGAGGCCAGAGGAGGAAAGAGGAGGCCAGAGGAGGCCAGAGGAGGCCAGAGGAGGAAAGAGGAGGCCAGAGAAGGCCAGAGGAGGAGAGAGGAGGCCAGAGGAGGCCAGAGGAGGAAAGAGGAGGCCAGAGGAGGCCAGAGGAGGAAAGAGGAGGCGAGAGGAGGCCAGAGGAGGCCAGAGGAGGCCAGAGGAGGAAAGAGGAGGCCAGAGGAGGCCAGAGGAGGAAAGAGGAGGCGAGAGGAGGCCAGAGGAGGCCAGAGGAGGCCAGAGGAGGCCAGAGGAGGAAAGAGGAGGCCAGAGGAGGCCAGAGGAGGCGAGCGCGACGGCAACTTTATCGTCTGAAGCACACTGACAATAAACACATGAATACATCATATAAACAGATACGACAAAGACCAGTTCACAAG